>NW_007034468.1:4961-6207 GCF_000164805.1 Carlito syrichta
AAATCATCTTGGGAAAACTGGCTGACCCCATGCAGAAGATTGAAACAGGACCCCCTACCTATTACCATACACAAAAATTAACTCTAAATGAATAAAATACCTAAAGGTAAAACCTCAAACTATAAGAATCTTAGAAAACGCAGGAGACGCCCTTATGGAAATTGGAACTGGCTTCCAATTCCTACTCAGAACCCTAAAGGCCAATACCATAAGAAATAAGATAGACAAGTGGGACCTCATCAAACTAATGAACTTCTGCAAAACAGAAGACACCATCAAGAGAGCAGGGATACAGCCCACAGAATGGGAAATATTATTTGTCAACTGTATGTTTTACAAAGGTCTAACATCTAGGATCTACAAGGAACTCAAATGCTTGAAAGAAAAAAAATAGTCTCTTTAAAAAGTGGACAAAATACATGAAAAGACACTTCTCAAAAGAAAATATATGGGCAGCCAGCAGACACTTGAAAAAGTGCTCTGCCTCAGGCCTCAGAGAAATGCAAATCAAAACCACATAGAGATACCACCTAACTCCAGTAAGAATGGCTATCATTAACATAACAAACAACAACAGATGCTGGCAAGGATGTGGAGAAAAAGAAATGCTTCTACAGTGCTGGTGGAAATGCAAACTAGTGCAGCCTCTTTGGAAGAAAATATGCGATTTCCAAATGAACTAGAAATTGATCTGCCATATGACCCAGCAATCCCCCTATTGGGAATATACCCAGAGGAACTCAAATCATTCTATAGAAAAGATGCCTGCACAGGTATGTTAGTTGCAGCTCTATTCACAATAGCAAAAACATGGAACCAACAATGCTGTCCATCAAGGCTGGACTGGATAAAAGAAATGTGGTACATATACACAATGGAATATTATGCAGTCATAAAGAAGGACAAATATATGGACTTTGCAGCAAGTTGGATAGATTTGGAGTCAATGACACTCTATAGTCAATCACAGAAACAAAGAACAGAGTGCCATATGTTCTCACTCATAAGCAGACCTTGACCAATTATAATACTATGAGAAAGTATTGGCAGTAATGGGAAACTGTCAGGGGAAAGGAGTGGGATTGTCAGTTGAGGGAAACTGCTATGGGAGGTAGGGGCAGACCTCATCAACAAGGTACCTGCATAATCAATGTTTGTATACCTAACCCTGAATTGTGTTCCACATCTTTATAACAAAAAAAATAAAAAGAGAAACTTAAGAAACAATCAATTTCTCAAAACTCAC
>NW_007034469.1:0-443 GCF_000164805.1 Carlito syrichta
ACCGCTTTGATCACTCTGTGCCCAACAGCCACCCTAGCTCAGGGCCGTCTGTTTCATGAGCTCACACACGTCTGTGCTGTGGGGCATGTATGTGGAGGGTGGATACGCTTGACCAAAGGCATGGGACGGATGTGACAAGTGGCGCCCTTTGAAATCTCCCATGAACGACAGGCCAGAAAGTGCCTTTTCCTCTCCCATCCCTGAGGGTGATACCTCACGCTAGGTGGCAGTAGTGGTAGTGGTGTTGGTGATGATGATTATTATTATTTGGAGTCTTAATCCCATGCTGTCACCCATCCCAGAGTGCAGGGGCATGCTAAATACCACTGTGGACTCCACCTGCCAGGCTCAAATGATCCTCTTGCCTTGGCCCTCCAAGTGGCTGGAACCACAGGTCTCCACTACCACGCCCGGGAATATTTGTATTTATTTCTGATGGCTGA
>NW_007034470.1:0-845 GCF_000164805.1 Carlito syrichta
GTTGTCAGTATATTAATTTTGGATTATATTATAAACATTTAGAATATTGTGCTTGAGACTCTAGGTCCTGTTAAATTTCTGTGGAGAACGTCAATTTGCCTGTTTGAGCAAGTAATCATCTCATGAGGTCTAGATTGTAAGGTCCATTTTGCCTTCTGTGGACAGTGGCTTTCAACATCAGTTTAGTTCTCATTGCTTTTGCTATGCTGATTGGGCCTGCTCACCACAAGGGAAATGGAGGACCTGGCCTAAAACTTGAGCTGAGTCTCATGTATGCCTTCTCTTCTTGAAGATTTTGATGTGCTCCTTTTGGGTGTGTTCTGTACAAGAGAGAGAGTCAGGAGTGATACACAAAACTTGAATTCAGAATATCTGTCTTCTGAATTGATCCTTCCCTTTCTGGACTCCTAAGTTCCCCTTTGCCAGTTCCTCTGACCAAAAGACAGAGTTCTTTAAGACAGTTAACCTTCTGCAGTTGTGCATATATGAACAACAAAAGTCAGAGAAATGAAATAATAATATATGAATTTTCTCCCCACCTCCCTTCTCTCTGCACAACAGAGTCTCTTTTTCTGATTCTCCTTCCTAAAGGAAAGGATATTCTTTTGGGGCTATGCAACTCCACCTGCTGCACTAACATAAACCACTACTTCAAAGGGGTGGTCTCAAGGAAGTTATGGGAGAGGAAAAAGATGGGAAAAATGAGGACTTCTTCCACAATCTGCATCTCATGGGGGGTTTTCCTACTAGTCTTCTGACCAGGAGTTGCTGACCATAATCATTATAACGTTCTCGGTTTGGCTTGCCCTCAGTTTGAAGATAAGAGAGAAAGAAAGAAAATAAAA
>NW_007034471.1:0-619 GCF_000164805.1 Carlito syrichta
ATTCAAAGTCACGTTCAGGCTGGGTGCTGTGGATCACACCTGGCATCCCAGCATTTTGGGAGGCTGAGGTGAGAGGATGGCCTGAGTCCAGGGCTTTGAGACCAGTCTGGGCAACTTGATGAGACCTCTATAATAAGTCAAAAAATTAGCTGGGCATGGTGGCACACACCTATAGTCTCACCTACTGAGGAGGCTGAGGCAGGAGGATTGCCTGAATGTGACACTGCACTCTAGCCTGGGTGACAGAGGGAGATTCACTCAAACAAAAAAAAGTAACATTCAGGGTAAGAAGACGACTGAACAACATTCCAAGTACCAGGAAGGAAAGCACGACTTAAAAATATTATACAAAGGAGCTGGGCTCAGTGGCTCAGCCTGTAATCCCAGCGTTTGGGAGGCCAAGGTGAGTGGATTGCCTGAGCCTATCGGTTCAAGACCCACCCAGGTCACTTGGCGAGACAATACATCAAAAATTAGCCGGGCTGGTAGCACATGCCTGTAGTTCCAGCTACTTGGAAGGCTGAGGCTGAAGGATCACTGGAACCAACAGGACGAAGTTGTGGTGGACATGAGATTGCTTCTGCACTCCAGTTGGGGTAATGGAGTGAGACTCCAACTC
>NW_007034472.1:0-692 GCF_000164805.1 Carlito syrichta
TTGCCAGAAATTTAGCCAGGATCTCAAGGACTCATTGGTAATAGTAGGTACTTTAATTTAGGGCCAATGTATCTGAGAGGTCATTCTGAAGAAAGATCTAGGAAATGGGATCTCAGGTGGTGAATGACACCACAGGAGTCTGGGAAAATTCACACACTTCCCATGGGAACCCACCCCTCCTTTTCAGCAGCAAACTAACTGGACTACACACCAGTGAACATCACAAGTATAAACCACACTGTTTTTTTCTTTTTTTTTTTTTGAGTTGGAGTCTCGGTCCATTTCCCAGGCTGGAGTGCAGTAGCACACTCACGGCCACCTCAGTCTTGACCTGCTGGGCTCAGGTGATCCTCCAACCTCAGCCTTCCAAGAAGCTGGAACTACAGGCACACGCCACCATGCCTGGCTAACTTTTTGATTTATTGTAGAGATGAGGTCTCACCAATTTGCCCAGGCCAGTCTCAAACTCCTGGGCTCAGGCCATTCTGTCACCTCGGCCTCCCAAAACGCTGGGATTATAGGTGTGAGCCACCATGCCCAGCTACCCCACTACTTTTCTTTGAAGTAATTTTAATTTTGCATACATTAGTACCCTTTTGCTAGTAACAAATGACAGCTGTCCAAGGAGGTTGCTTTGACCTATTGCACTGATGCTGAGGCAGGTCTCCTCAGAACACTGTCAACAGATGAAA
>NW_007034473.1:0-422 GCF_000164805.1 Carlito syrichta
CTCACATTTGGGGGGAGAGGGGTATGTACTGAGGGAAGAAGGCTTGCAAGAGAATGGATTTCTTTCTTTCTTTCTTTCTTTCTTTCTTTATTTATTTATTTATTTATTTATTTCTTTCTTTCTATTTCTTTCTTTCTTCATTTTCTTCCCTCACTAGGTTGCCCAGGCTGCTCTCAAACTGCCAAACTCGGGCCATCCTCTCGGAATTGGTCTCCCAAACTGCTGCAATCACAGGCTTTCCATTTGGTCAACATCCTGGTATTTCTGCCTGGTCTTGAACTCCTGCTGAGACCTGCCCTCACCCAAGGTTTTCTGAGTTTTGCTTGGGGTCGAGGTGAGGGCTTGCTATGGTGCCCATCCTGGTCTCAAGCTTCCGGGCTCCAGCCATCTTCCCATCTTGGCCTTCCTGAGTGCCAAGGAGA
>NW_007034474.1:0-809 GCF_000164805.1 Carlito syrichta
TCATCATGACCAGCACCCAGCACCAAGATACTGGTCACCCAGGGAGGCTCTGGGTGCCCACCCCTTAGAAATACCATTCCCATTTCTGGCTGAAGTGCCCTGTGAGGTACCCAGAGCCATCACCTGCCCTCTGGAGCTTTGGAGATCAGGAGCCCTGGGCCCACTATGCCTGAGTTACTCAGCATGCGACCACAAGCTTGTGTAAGGGAGCTTGTGTAAAGTGCTGATCGGAGGCTTCCAGCTCCAGAGGAGGAAACCCCCAACCCTCTCCTCCATCCCAGCCTGCCGGTGGCACCCAGGATCCAGCACCCAGTTGTGCAGCTGTCCCCACCTAGAGACACACACGAGCATCCTTAAAAGTGAAAGTAAAACTACCACCTCCACCTTTTTCAAGGGCGATTTGCATTGCCCCACCCACCTATCAGAGCTTCGCATGGTGATGTTGTTAAACAGGAGACAAAGCCCCTCCCCTATACTGAACAGAGACAAGTCACAGATCTCCCAAGCAGCAGGCTAGCTGTCTGCAACAAAAACAGAGGGGAGAGGCTGGAGATTAGAGCTCAAGGGACTCTAGCTACTAAGGGATGAGAGAAAAATCTACACAAATGAAGAAAAACCAAAGAATAATATGGGTCTCTCCCAGACTCTTGGAAGGGCAGACACTGAGAAAACTGACTTCAGAATGCAAACAGTGAAGAGCCCCCAGAATGACTGGTCTAAAACTACCAACCTAGATATCAAGGCATTAATGGATAGAATAAAAGGACTTGAGAGGACTCAAGAGAAACTAGAAAGGAGCTGATATCTGA
>NW_007034475.1:0-670 GCF_000164805.1 Carlito syrichta
CCAACCTGAGCAACATGGCGAGACCTCATCTCTCCAATAAATCAAAAAATCAACTGGGAATGGTGACTCATGCCTGTAGTTCCAGCTACTTGAAAGGCTGAGGCAGAAGGATTGTCTGAGGCTCTGGAAGTCATGAGCATGCTACTGCATTCCAGCCTGGGTGACAGAGTAAGACTCTGACTCAAAAAAAAAAAAAAAAGGATTACCTGGAAGACACACTACCAAAATCTCTTCCCTTTGTAAGAGTCTGTGACTCTAATGTTGGATACCAAGGATGATAGGTGAGTTCAAGAGCCCAGTGGTTGACACTTGTCACTAGATGAGAACAAGTCATGTGTTAAATTGGATTCCACAGCAGTACTGTAGTTCAAAAATTGTCACAACTATAGCAACAATGTAACATTTCAGAGGCATTCACCAAAGTGTTCTGAATTTTTTTTCTACTAAACTCTTGAAAGGATTTCTACTTGTAATGATTTTTTTTTAGAAATCACAATTAAACCCTCATTGAATAGTTAATTTGATTTATTTAAAACTTCAAAAATAACTGAAAACCATAGAGTAAAAGATGAGCAGGCAGCTGCAAAATTTACCTTGCTGAAATTTCTTCATATACATATGAATATATATGTATGCATATGGCTTCTATCAAGTTGGAAAAAAAATCTGA
>NW_007034476.1:0-707 GCF_000164805.1 Carlito syrichta
CCTACTGCATTCCAGCCTGGGTGACAGAGTAAGACTCTGACTCAAAAAAAAAAAGATTACATGGGAGACACACTACCAAAATCTCTTCCCTTTGTAAGAGTCTGTGACTCTAATGTTGGATTCCAAGGATGATAGGTGATATCAAGAGCCCAGTGGTTGACACTTGTCACTAGATGAGGACAAGACATGTGTTAAATTGGATTCCACAGCAGTACTGTAGTTGAAAAATTGTCACAACTATAGCAACAATGTAACATTTCAGAGGCATTCACTAAAGTGTTCTGAATTTTTTCTACTAGACTCTTGAAAGAATCTCTACTTGTAATGAATTTTTTTAAGAAATCACAATTAAACCCTCATTGAATAGTTAATTTGATTTATTTAAAACTTCAAAAGTAACTGAAAACCATAGAGTAAAAGATGAGCAGGCAGCTGCAAAATTTATCTTGCTGAAATTTCTTCATATACATATGAATATATATGTATGCATATGGCATCTATCAAGTTGAAAAAAAATCTGAAAAGTCAATATGGTCTAGAAGAACAAAAATCAACTGCTATGATGCCACATTTTATTATGTTAGTGGCCATAAACTCCATATTAAAAATTCCTTTGAAGCCAGGGGGTTGTATCTATTACAGTATCTTTTTGTCACTCTCCAGTCATTTAGAGCAGATATCAAGTACTTACTTGCAGCCTACGATTA
>NW_007034477.1:0-923 GCF_000164805.1 Carlito syrichta
CAGATTCTAAAGTAGCTTAATTAAAGCTCCCTTCATTAAGGGCATGAGAGGGAAGGGAGCCCTTTAAAAGTGATTTTAATTGCTGTTGCCAACTGCAGACTTCTTATGTTTTCCACAGTTAATTACACCATGGGTTTCTAGCACTACTTTCATCCAGGAATCCTGAGGAACAGACAAGTTCTCTGTACCCTCTTGCCACAGCAGGTGCCATAGTCTGGTCTAGAGTAACGCTGGAGACACAGCCCATAGATTGACATGATACTACATGGAAACACCATGTGTGGTGATAGGACTTCATCAATATGGCCAGAAAGACCCAAGGTGAGAAAACCTGCCTCCCTGTACACGCTGCAAGCACAAGTGGGTCCTGGGCTCCTAACAGACACTTCTCTCCTCCTATGTTCCCCTCCTCCTTCTCTGCATCAAACCCTTCTTGGGGAGGCTCTGCCCACATGTGGCATGAAGACCACAGTCTTGAGCCTTTGACCAACCACTTTTCCAACTGCAGAAGTGAAAGCTTTCCTGTGGTGTTACCAACTAACCCTGAGGCCAACTGCATCCCCATGATCCAGGACCAAGTACAGAGACTGGCACTAAGGCAGAGTGAAAGGACATGTCCCTGCACTTAGACTCTGCAAATGATCTCTGTGTATCGGGTTCTAGCAGTTTTAAAGCAACTGTACTTGTCAAGCGAGCCTCCAGCTGCTCCAGTGAAAAGTGTGATTGTATCCATTTGGACTCATTCAGCTTCAAGCAATCAAATGACTAATCATGACCTAAGCAGAAAAGTGACTCCATTGTCCCATACACAAAGCCTAAATTTGTGCAGATCAGAGTTTGGTGCAGGGGCTCTAGAGTGTCACCACTGCTCAGACCTATTCTATGGTCCTTCTCTGTGATCCTCAGCTTGTTGGTGTTGCCTT
>NW_007034478.1:0-840 GCF_000164805.1 Carlito syrichta
AAATATTGATTAAAAATAAATAAATAAATAAAAATTTAAAAAATAAGATATCTTAAAAATAATTTTAAAAAACAATACTAAAGGTTGGAACAACTGGCTTTCCATTTGGAAAAAGAAGAGACTCTCAACCCTTACCTTAATACACACACAAAAATTAATTTGATATGGGTCATAGATCTAAACTAAAAACCAAAACTATTAAAGTCCTAGAAGAAAGCATAGGAGAAAAATCTTCAAACTGGGGCTAGACAAAGATGTCTTAAGAAAAAGCACACATTGCCGGGCTTGGTTGCTCAGCCTGTAATCCCGCGCCTTAGGGAGGCTGAGGTGAGTGGATTGCCTGAGCCCACGGGTTCGAGACCCACCTGGGCAGTGAGACCTCATCTCTACAATAAATCAAAAAATCAGCCGGACAGGGTAGCGTATGCCTGTAATTCCGGTTACTTGGAAGGCTGAGGTGAAAGGATCGCCAGAGCCCAGCAGGTCGAGGCTGCGGTGGCCATTCCAGCCACTGCACTCCAGTCTGGGCGACAGAGTGAGACACCAACTCAAAAAAAAAAGAAAAAGAAAAGAAAAAGCACACATCATCTTTTAAAATGGACAAATTGTACTTTATCAAAATTTAAAACTTCTGTTTTATGAAAGAAATCTTTTAGAAAATAAAAAGGTAAGTCCAAGAATCAAAGAAAATATTTAATATATCTATATTGAGCATATATGTATGAATATAAATTTTACATTTATTAATATAACAAACAGTCCAATTTATTTAATGGGCAGAGATTTGAACAGACTTTCAGAAAGGCATGTCATTACCAATGCACAAAGCAAAGATGTTCA
>NW_007034479.1:0-934 GCF_000164805.1 Carlito syrichta
AAAAAACATTGAAAAATGGAACGTGAATAATGTTGGAAAAATCATGAAGAAAGAGGCATTGCGTATGTTTATACTGTTAGAAGTGTGAGTTAGGCTTTACAATTGTGAAACACTGTGGGGTTAGTTGTTCATGTGCTAACAGCCTACAGTATAGAAACTGCAATCTTAGGAATACATTTGAGAGAAATCATCCCCTATGTAAAGAAAAGAGATGGACTATAATAGTTATGACAGCATAGTTTCAGAGCTACGTTCTCAAAACCGTACAAATGTTCCTCCACGAGTTTCAAAAACATATTTGAGAGTCATCAGAAAATGACGAAATATGAATAACGTACATTCACATGGTTGCATGTAGGAAACCAAATTTTTCTCAAAACCAAATTCATGCTTACCATGATATGACCTCCTATACTGTGATAAAAGAAGTAAAACAAGCTACTTTTTGGAAATACAGGCAAATAGGCTAAAATGGGGTTAAAATATTATACCTTGATAATTAAGTTAATATTTACCTTCAGCTAAATGCCAGACATTTCGTTTCTTTAGTCAGATAGTAAGCACAAAAAGAACAATTTTATTATGATTTTGGTATGCTTCCTCCATTAAAAACTTAAGGTTATATGATTGCAAACTTAGAGAATATAAAACTTATACCCCTTTACTAATGAATATAGAAAAGGCCAAAATCACCTCAATTGCTATTTCTAACAATAGGCACAAAAGCAGTGTTCTGTTTAACTTGGTTTTCGCTAAGACTTTGTCATGCCTGTGTACATCAGTGATATTGGTCTGTGGTATTCTTTGTTTTTACTTTGCGTGTGTCTGTCTTGTTTTGCTATCAGAGTAGTTCTGGGCTCATGTAGTCAGTTGGGAATTATTTCTGCCTCTTCGATTTTGGTGACGAGTTTAAATGAAACTTATATTTGCTTTT
>NW_007034480.1:0-741 GCF_000164805.1 Carlito syrichta
CTGACAAGTTAACTCTGCTATATAGTAGGCCGAATAGTTAGGCCAGCTAAATAGTTGGCCATCTAGTCATCTGAATAATTAAGTCAGCAAACCAGCCAGCCAACTAGTTAAGCGAGCTAGCTAGTGGGCCAGCACATCAGTCAATTAGTTAACCCAGCTAACTAGTCGGCCGAATTTTCGGCTGTCATGTTAAGCCAGCTAACACGTTGGCCTAGTTGTCAGCCAACGTACTAAACCAGCGAAGGAGTAGGCCGGATAGTCAGCCAACCAGTTAAGACATCCAGCTAACTCGTTAACCAACTAGTTAAGTCAACTAATTAACTCATTTAACAGCTAGTTAAAACAGAGAGCTAACTCATTAACCAACTCAATAAGTCAGCTAGCTACCTCGTTAGCCAATTAGTTAAGTCAACTATCTAGGTCAGCTAGCTAAAAAGGTAACTAGCTGAGTCACCTTGCTAAGTCAGCGAGCTCACTTGTTAGCTAACTATTTAAGTAAGCTACTTAAGTCTGCTACGTAACTAGATAGCTAATTATTAAATCAGCTAGATATTTAGCTTGTTAAATAGTTAGCTACATATTGAATTCAGGTAGTTAAGTCAGCTAGCTAACGAGTTAAGTCAGCCAGTTAAGTCAGCTAGCTAACTAGTTCAGTCACCTAGCTAAGTCAGCTAGTTAAGTCAGCTTTCTAATTTATTCAGCTCGTTAAGAGAGCTAGTTAGGTAGTTAGCTAAAGGGTTG
>NW_007034481.1:0-1093 GCF_000164805.1 Carlito syrichta
TTCCCCCCTGCCCCACTGACTTCTAAAGCCATCTTGCCAAGTGACCACAGCTCACCCATCCCCCAGAACCAGGCCTGCCCCCGTGGCTACCAACATCCACAGCAATGAGTAACAATTGGGCTCACAATGGAGAGCCATCTCAAACTTCCTTCTCTAGGCAACACAATTGTCATAGAGATGAGTGAAGAGAGGAGAAGTTGATCACCAGAGAAGCCTCTGTAGGGACAGAGGCTGTGCATACAGGAACTGAAGACCTTTCCCAGATACTCAGGATTCCCTCAAGAGTTCACAGAAAAACTCTGGTGATAAACACTTTGGACTGAGTCATGTGGATGGTTGAGCCCAGCTCTGCTGCCTCTATCACCTTAGATTAATTTTAACCTTCCTAAACCTCCAAAATGGTGAAGAAAAGATTAATGTCACAAGATATTTTTGAGCATCAGCTTAGATGGGTAAATAAAGTCCTTAGGATAGGACATCCATAATGAAAGCTATCAATACTTGTAATTTGTGTAATAATATAGGGCCACTGCAATACTACATAATAAATATAAGAAAATTGTGTACCCCCAAAAAACATAGAGTAAGGAAACAAAATAGTTGCTTAAAGGAGCTTTGCAAATATTTGCTACTTTTCGTATCACTACACAAGTATCTTGTATAGGTCCTCTTCACCCTTCCTATGATTTTTTATAAATAATGAGGCAGGGAGCTTTACCCAGCATCATTCTTTTGTTGTACCCGAATCCTGAATCCGAGAGACCACCAAAGAGCCAGCTCCGATGCAAATCACATGAGGGTCTTTATTCAGGCTCGAGTCTGGGCTCACGTCCCTTACCGGTGCACCGGTACAGGAACGAGAGCCCCGATTCAGGTTTGCAAGCATTTTTTTTATACACGATTTGGAAGGAGTGGGGTGGTATTACAAACTTGTCCACACAGGATTGGATGGATTGTACGAGTGCGGTTACAGAGATACTGATTGGTTGGTTTGTGTTTGATTTGCGTGGGCTCCGGCTGACCATGACTGACCACTAACGGTCAGACGGGCAGGGTGGAACCGGTTAGGTCTTCTGGTATGTTAGATAGCCGG
>NW_007034482.1:0-344 GCF_000164805.1 Carlito syrichta
ATGAGCACCTCACTGCACTCTAGCCTGGGCGACGAGAGTGAGAATTCACACGAAAAAATAAACAAGATGCCTACAACTCCTCGTACCCTGTTTCTATGGTAAATACCACAAGGCCTGATCTTGACTGCAAATGGTATGCTCTAGAACTACTCAAACTCTGAGGAAACTGAAACCCTTTCCCCCTCCTGTCTGTGCTGAGACCTCTTGGAAGTTTCTGACTCAGCCTCGGTCCCTCATTCCTCAGAAATTCCCGAAATTTCTGCATCTTGCTCTGGCTTCTGCCAGTTCTGTTCAATCCTTGCTTCCTCAAAGACTATGTCAGGCAAAGGTCTGTCCGACTCTTC
>NW_007034483.1:0-696 GCF_000164805.1 Carlito syrichta
CTCAAACAGACCCCTGGGTGGTCAGACACTGAGAAAACAGACTCCGGAACACAAACAGTCAAGAACCCCAGAATGACTGGTCACATGCAACAAACCCAGACATCAAGACATTAATAGAGAGAATTTAAAAAACTGAGGAGAGATAAGAGGAAAATAGGAAGAAGCTGCTGTCAGAAATAACAGCAGTAAAGAATACTGTGATGGAAATAAATAACAAACTAATAAGCAGGGAAAGCAGAATTAGCCGAGCAGAAGAAAGAATCTCAGAGCTTGAAGACCAAAACACAAAACTAACCCAACTGTCAAAAACATAGAAAAGAAGCTCAAAAAGACAGAACAAAACCTTCAAGAGATGAGTGATCACTTCAAGAGACCGAACCTAAGAGTTATTGATCTTTCTGAGGCAGAGAGAGAAACAGAGGCCACACTGGAACAAACATTTCATGAAATCATTCAAGAAAACTTCCCTCATCTCATCAAGGATGAAAAAATTCAACCACAAGAGATTCAGAGAACCCCTGCAAGACAACAAATGAGAAGGCCAAATCCTAGACACATAATAATTCACCTAAACAAAGTAAGTATAAAAGAAAAAATCCTAAAGGCAACAAGAGAAAAAGGTCAGACTACCTACCAGGGAAGACCAATTACATAGCAGCAGATTTATCTACAGAACCCTCCAGGCTAGAGAGTTTG
>NW_007034484.1:0-722 GCF_000164805.1 Carlito syrichta
ATTTTTTTTTCTTCTACTCTTGGAAAAGATCTACCACTTCTGGGGAAGCAAATTTTATTTTATTTTATTTTATTTTATTTTATTTTATTTTTGAGTTGGAGTCTCACTCGGTCGCCCAGACTGGAGTGCAGTGGCCGCTCCCAGCCACCGCAGCCTCGACCTAATGGACTCTGGCGATCCTTCTGCCTCAGCCTTCCAAGTAGCCGGAATTACAGGCATGTGCTACCACACCTGGCTAATTTTTTGATTTATTGTAGAGATGAGGTCTTGCTGCCCAGGTGGATCTCGAAACCATGGGCTCAGGCAATCTACTCACCTCAGCCTCCCAAAGGTGTGGGGTTACAGGCTGAGTCACTGAGCCTGGCTGCAAATTTTATAATTAGAATGTTTTTATTTCTCATGGTTTTGTCAAAAGCTAGTCTCCTCCTGAAATACATTCAAAAATATGTGTATGACCCACATTTAAAAAAAATTCTTAGAGGTTGAATTAACTTGCACTTCCACCAACAGTGTAGGAGCACTCCCATTTCCTTGTACCTTTGCCAGCATCTGTTGTTTTTCACTTTATTAATGATAGCTATTCTTACTGGAGTTAGGTGGTATCTCAGTGCGATTTTGATTTGCATTTCTCTGCTGAAAAGTGAGGATGAGCATTTTTTTTTCATGTATCTGTTGGCTGTTCATATGTCATTCTTTTAAGACATGCCCGTTTTGCAATTTTT
>NW_007034485.1:0-738 GCF_000164805.1 Carlito syrichta
CCTCCCATGTATGCTAATTAATCAGGACACAGGCTCGAATCACTTGACAGTGGGGCCTTCGACCCATTGTGGTTGAGGAAACAGGGAGGAGCAGCAAGAAAGGAAAATGGGAAAGCTTGATAGGATTGGCCTTCTTTGAAATTATGGGAAGTAATGTGGAAGATATATTTGAAAGCATTAGAACACTTCACTGAGAATAAAAGCCTTCTTTAGTTCTTTTAAGTAAACCGATTTGGATTTTACCCCTGATTTCCATCCAGTGGCGTCATTAGTCTTTCCTTCACTCTGTGTCTTGCGATCATTGGATTACCTAAGCCATTTTCATAATTGCAACCTCTTTAGGTAAACAGCGGGCACGAACATTCCCTTGAAGAGTGAAGGCTCATCATTCACTCAATCTTTGACTCAGCAAATAGTTTTGTGTAAAATAAAGCAGAGGATCCAAAGCAGAAGCATGGTCAGTGCCCTGCCCTTCAGCCTGCAACAGATGGGGAGCCCAACTCAAAAAACAAAACAAAACAAAACAAAGCAGAAAGAAAGAGGAAGAAAAGAGAGAGGGAGGAAAAAAGAGCCTAGGGCCTGATGGCTTCACAGCAGAATTTGTCCAAGCAGTTGAAAAGCAAATAGTTTCATTTAAACTCTTCACAAAAATCGAAGAGTCAGAAAGAATTCCCAACTGACTATATGAGCTCAGAACTACTCTGATAGCTAAACAGGACAGACACACGTAAAGTAAAA
>NW_007034486.1:0-731 GCF_000164805.1 Carlito syrichta
CTATATAGCTGACTTAACTAGCTAGCTACATACTTTGCCAGTTGGCAAGCCAGCTCTCTTAATTAGCTGAATTAGCCAGCTAGCCAGCTGCTTAGCCAACTGAATTTACTAGCTTGTTACCTAGCTAGACGTCTGGTTAGTCAGCTGATTTGACTAGCTGAGTTAACTAACTAGCTACCAAGCTAGCCAGCTAACTTAAATAGTTATCTAACCAGCTACCTACCTAGCTAACAAGCTGACTTAAATAGTTAGCAGCCTAGCTAGCTTGCTGACTTAACCAGCTAGCTAACTAGTAAGCTTACTCCTTATCTCATGTGCTAGCTAGCAGACTTAATCATCTGACTTAACTCCTTAACTAAAGAGCTAGCTAGCTTATTCAACCAGCTGACTTAACACATTATCTAAATAGCTAGCTTGCCTACACAACCAGCTGACACACCCGTTTGCTAACTAGATAGCAAGCTGACTCAACCAGCTGGATTAACTAACTTACTACTTCACTCAACCTGCTGACTTAACCCATTAACTAAATAGCTAGCTAACTGTCTTAACCATCTGACTAAATTATAAAGCTGACTTAACTAGCTGACTTAGCTATCTGACTTAACTACTTAGCTAGCTGAATTAACTGGCTGACTTAACAAGTTCGCTAGCTGACTTAACTACCTGAATTAAAAAGTTAGCTAACTATTTAACTAGCTGATAACTAGCTGCTTTAATAATTATCTAAC
>NW_007034487.1:0-783 GCF_000164805.1 Carlito syrichta
CAGGTCAAGGATGTGGTGGCTGTCAACATGCCAAGGCACTAAAACCTGGGCAACAGAGTGAGACTCCAACTCAAACAAACAACAAAACTGGTGAATATTCAGCACAGTTTGAGTAGGTGTGCTCATAAATCCACCAATGATAAATAGGAAAATACATTGAAATAATTTACAAAAAAATTTCACTGAAGCCTAGTGAAGTCTCTCACAAATGCTAGCTGGTACACTGATGTCAATGGAATCTTAGAACACTTACCTACTGAGGGAAGCCAGTAAACTACAAGGGACCTATTGTCCAAAAATAAAATTCTGACGTTTTTGGTCCTTCTTTCATATTGAGAATCAGTAAAGTTACACGCTAATGAAAAATATTTTAAAATATGATTACTATTATTTTTGAGTTGGAGTCACCCAGACTGGAGTGCAGTGGCCACTCCTGGCCACCGCAGGCTCGACCTGCTGGGCTGCTGCAATCCTTCTGACTCAGCCTTCCAAGTAGCTGGAACTACAGGCATGCACTACCATGTCCAGCTACTTTTTGATTTATTGTGGAGATGAGGTCTTGCCAAGTTGTCCAGGTGGGTCTTGAACCCACGGGCTCAGGCAATCCATTCACCTCAGCCTCCCAAGGTGTGGGATTACAGGCTGAGCCATGAAACCCAGCTAAATATAATTATTTTAATTGAAACTGCCATTCAAAAGAAAGTAGGTTTCTGGTTTTCTCTAACTACAATAAAAAAATAATACATTTTACTAATTCTTAAAATTCGTTTCAAAATAATTTTC
>NW_007034488.1:0-715 GCF_000164805.1 Carlito syrichta
AGCCAACAAACACATGAAGAAATGTTCAACCTCACTAATCATCAGGGAGATGCAAATCAAAACCACACTGAGATACCACTTAACTCCAGTCAGAATGGCCATTATCAACAACTCAAAAAATAACAACTGCTAAAGAGGGTGTGGTGAAAAGGGAACACTTCTACTGTTGGTGGGAGTGTAAACTATTGCAACCTCTGTGGAAAGCAGTGTGGCGATTCCTAAAAGCTCTAAAAATCGACCTTCCATATAACCTTGTAATCCCCCTACTGGGAATATACCCTGAAGAACTCAAATCACTCTATAAAAAAGATACCTGCACACGTATGTTTATCGCAGCGTTGTTCACAATAGCTAGAACCTGGAAACAACCATGCTGCCCATCGAAAGAGGACTGGATTAAAAAAATGTGGTACATATACATGATGGAATACTACGCAGCTATAAAAAAGAACAAAATCATGAATTTCACAGCAACCTGGATGGAACTAGAGTCTATAATACTGAGTGACCTCTCACAGAAACAAAGATCCGAGTATCACATGTTCTCACTGATATAATGGACCTTGAACATCCAATGTAATATTATAAGAAAATGACTGACAGTACTGGGAAACTATGGGGGGGAAGGGGGATGGGATTAAACAGTAGCAAATATCTGCCTGGGGATGGGAAAAACACTTCTTATCAACAGGGTGCCTGAATGAAACGTAATGTA
>NW_007034488.1:1363-2722 GCF_000164805.1 Carlito syrichta
AGAGAGAGAGTGTGTGTGTGTGTGTGTGTGTGTGTGTGTGTGTGTGTGTGTGTGTGTTTCTGGACACCCATGTACCCATCTAAATCTTTGGGGTTTCATTATTTTGGGAGAAGGGAAGGGGAAACATTTTAGGAGTCAAACTGGAGTCTCTGCCACAGATACTACAATACAGATAGATAAGATTAATTGAATTAATGTGACAGGCTGCAATTAAATAAGCACTAATTGGTGCAAGTATTATTATAAATACAAGTGTTAATGCAACCTGTAAAATCATGTGGCAGTACTACTTTACGTAACAATTATCTAAATGGTCAGAAAATGTGAATTCTAATTTTTAACGATTTTATTTGGAATGAATCAAAGGCATGTGCATACATACATTCTTGCAGAGAAATTCAGAAGCCTCTCATCCTATTTATGGACACCAGTTTGAGAAAAAACTCAGAGAATGCTACCCACACACAACTTTTCAGGACGTGACCCCTGCCCTATCGCCCACACTTTCTCACACCTTATCCTGGCATTTCACGCTTCTCCAAAGACAACATGGATTCTCAAGGCTCTAGGTCTTGGCACAGACTTGTTTATTTTCTCTTCCTGGACCATTCTTCCTGCGTTGGCCTTTTGTCCCCATTGGAAAAATAAGAATGTGTCAAGAGGGCAGGCCAACAACCTTGTTTTTCCAGAGCGTGTTAGACATACTTCTCTCTCTGCCCCCTTATTCATACAAGTAAAGCATATAGTACACTTGACATTGTTGGGAGCCAGCTGTGGAGGCCTGCCTGAGCATTAGGTATCCAGGCGGGCTGCAGACCTTGAGACCACCAGGCTGGTTCAGGAGCTGAAGGCCCATTCCCTCCTCCTTTCTTTGTTTAGCATTATCCACAGGCAGGGATTTTGATGATCTAAGCATGAAGTTCTGAGAATATGACAGGCATGGCTGACTCTAGGGATCCAATGTTCCCGTTTCTCACAGACTGTGGTTTCGGCTTTAAACTTAACACAGTTCAAACTCAGATCACATTTGGGAGCCTTATACATGATACAATCTTCTTTATAAGATTTAAAAATATATTTGTAAAATTAGTATATACATTTAGAGGGCTGTTTCCAGCGTTAGATGGTATAGATGATTATCTGGGGTTACCAGAAATGGCCCAGCACAAACTTTGGGCTGGGCCACATTCTTTAGGAACTGGTTTAAGCCATAATTAAGAGTTGTTTATAGTACAGGTAAAATTAGCACAGATAAGAAAGGTATTAGATTTTAGTCAGTTATATTGCTTTTGAGGATATAAACCAAGCATGAGGAACAGCGAGATAACTTTGGGATTGTCCTTCCTCATTCCTAGGGAA
>NW_007034488.1:3165-60096 GCF_000164805.1 Carlito syrichta
TCGAGACCCGCCCGGGCAACTTGGTGAGACCTCATCTCTACAATAAATCAAAAAAATTAGGCGGGCATGGTAGCACGCACCTGTAGTTCTGGTCACTTGGAAGGCTGAGGCGAAAGGATCGCCAGAGCCCAGCAGGTTGACACTGGGGTGGCTGTGAGTGTGGCACTGCACGTCAGTCTGGGCGACGGAGTGAGATTCCAACTCAAAAACAACAGCAACAACAAAAACTCAGTAACTTTCAACTGTTTATCTGTTTAGTTCTAGTAGAGGTACACAAACTACTTGAGTACCAATAAGGAGAGATTTATTTTATTATTGTTCTTGGACTCTTTAGCATGCAGCACACAGCTTGACTCATGATAAGTGTTCAGTAAATGTTTGTCAAATGAGGTATTAATTAGAAAAAAATAGCAAGTTAAATAAGTTCCCTTAGAAACTTATGCAACTCAAATTTTAAATTTTCCTATTAAGAGAACGTTAAAGTGCTCTTTAGTGCTTCTCTCATTAAACTGAAAGATGAGAAATAATGCCAGATCTCTTAATTATATTTTGATCTGAGTAAACCATAGCCAACAGGTTATATCTGTGCTTGTTGGGGTCATTTCACTTTCGCTATAAGTTGATTTCTTTCCCCACTTTCATGCTCCCTCAACTGGCTCATTCCTGATTTGCATTTGAGCTTTTTGCCCATTGTCTTCTTTTTAAATATTGAAATAAACACTTTGTAAGCTTTCCAGTTTCTGAAAACCAGCAGCCTTCACAGGAGAAGGAGAATGAGGTTCCACAAGATGATTTGTCTCTTTAGTGGGGATGATTTGTGCCAGGAAAACAGGCTGGACAGTCCTATTTATTTCTAGCAATAAAGCTTCAGCCCTCAGTCACACAGAGATCAGATAACAGCAGGGGTCACCCTTATCAGGAAGAAGTACACAAAGCTATTGAGCTAACACACTCCTAATTTCTCCATCTGTTTAATGGGTAATTTTATAAAAGAGTGGATCTCCATAGTGACACAGTCCCGTGATACCCACTCTACCTACACAGCTAACCACCCACCCTTTTCTTGCTCTGAGTGCATTAATTCTGCCATAACAAAGTACCACAAACTCGGTGGTTTAAAACAAAGGAAACCTATTCTCACATGATCCTGTAGGCCAGAAATCTGAAATCACAGCGGACCCTTCCCTTCCTCTTCCAGCTTCCGGCAGCTCTAGACATTCCTCGGCTTGTGGCAGCATAATTCCAATCTCTGCCACCTTCTTTTCATGGCCGTCTTCCCTCTGGGTCTGTGTGTGTGTCTTCTTGTCTTATAAGGACACCAGTCACATTGGATTAGGATCTGTCCTAATTCAGTATGAATTCATCTTAAGTTGATTACATCTGCAAAGACCCTCTTTCTAAGTAAAGTCACATTCACGGGTCTCATTGATCAGGACTTCACCTTATCTGTTTTGAACAGGGTCATATTCAACCCATAAAAGCAACTTTTACAGAAGTCCTATAGAGTCCTTTCTTTTAGGTCAGTGTAACTCAATTTTTTATTTGCAATATTTATAAATATATAATTTGTAGATTTTTTTGTTAAAATTACTGCAATCTTGACACTATTTAAATTACCAAATATATCCTATTGTTGTAAAATTTTCAGTAACAATATGAGTCTTTTTTTTTTTTTTTTTGAGTTGGAGTCTCACTCTGTTGCTCAGACTGGAGTGCAGTGGCACGCTCCCAGCCACCGCAGCCTCGACCTGCTGGGCTACGGCGATCCTTCTGCCTCAGCCTTCCAAGTAGCTGGAACTACAGGCGTACGCTACCATGCCCGGCTAGTTTTTTGATTTATTGTAGAGATGAGGTCTTGCCAAGTTGCCTGGGCAGGTCTCGAACCCTCAGGTTATCCACTCGCCTGGGCCTCCCAAAGTGCTGGGATTACAGGCTGAGCCACCGAACCTGTAATCCCAGCACCATCTTTACCATGAGCCACCAAGCCTGGCCCAATATGAGTCTTAATGTACCATCTTTACCATTTTATCTACTTATTTCTATTGCTGATACCTCAACTTTTCTAGATCCTTGGGTTTGTCATCATCACTGATTCTCCTTTTCCCCGTGATCTGTTTATCTACTACTAAGTCCTCTTAACTGCCTCATTACTGTATTTTTTGTTTCCATTTTCTTCTTAACACTCAGTGTCATCATCCTTTTGACTCCTCATGCCTAAACCAGGTTAATAGACTCCTAGTTCGTTTATCTTCTTTGATCTCTTCTCACAGTCCCACATTTATCTTCACACCACTTCATTGATTAAAACTTTCTGACTATGCAACCTTTGCTTGAAAAATAAAAGAAAAATTACTTACCCTCAGAAAATTAGAAGTTTGGTATAGAAATACAATTCTAGTGGGGCATGAGTGAAAGAAGAATTCACATTGCAATCTCATAACTTGCACCATGAAAAATATTTACTGTAGTAAACACTATAGCTTCCAAGATCCCCCATCATGAAAGAAAGGTTACATTTTGTCACTATCCTTCAAAGGTAGAAAATAAAAATCATTATAATTTAGAAAGACGTTTAATATTCATAGTCATCTTCAATATTTGGTAGTATAAATCAAGATATGTTTATTGTTAAAAATCTGGAAAACAGATATATATAGGGAAAATGGTAAAAACAAATAACTTGTTATTTCATCAATTTTTTATCAATTTGAAATCTTCTGTCTGTACTTTATTATATGTCTATTTATTTATTTATAGTCAGGGTCTCACTCTGTCATCCAGGTTGGAGTGCAGGGGCACAATCATGGCTCACCTCAACCTTGACTTTCTGGGCTTAGGCAATCCTTCCACTTTAGCCTACTGAGTAGCTGGGACTATAAGCACGAGCCACCATGCCCAGGCACTGTCTGCACTTTCAAGAGAAAAACTTGTGGGGCTGGGCACAGTGACTCATGCCTGTAATCCCAGCACTTTAGAAGCCAAGGTGAGAGGATCTCTTGAGCCCAGGAATTTGAGACCAGTCTGGGCAACATAGTGAGACCTCATCACTACCAAAAACAAAACAAAGCAAAACAAACAAGCAAACAAACAAAAAAACGCAAATCTTGTAAATGAAATGCTGCTTCTAGTCAGGCCACCTGATACCTTCTTTTTTATCTTTACCCATTTGTCTCAGCTCCTCACCCCCCTTTTCTTTTACTTAGGCAGCCCATGCCCATTCTATGCCCAGTATTTTTCACAAACTCTCCTCTTACACTTAGGAGCTGGGTTTTAGAGGATTCCTCTCCCAAAACCAATCTTTAGAAGAATTGGGATCTTGGAAACTGTCCAAACTATCTTGAAGCTTACTGCACCGCCTGCTGGGGAGAAAGGAAGTGGGGAGGTTACCAGCCAGCAGCACCTGTGAACTTTCCAGAAGAGATCTTCCAAGAGTAGGATGTAAGAGCCTCAGAGAGGAAGATCATGTCTATTCCCTATTAAGAACCACAGGCCTCTCCAAGACATCCTGACCTTTCTTACTTCAAGGAAGCATAGTTCAACTTTGAGCTCAAATATCCTGATCAGAGAACCTAATGTCACCACCCTTCTTGCTATGACTCTATCAAATGGAGTCCTTGAAATTGGCATAAAGATTTCCTTGGTTTCAAAGTTTCATTCAGTCTTTCCTTCCATTAAAAAGAGAAGTCTGGGAATTGCTTAGAGATGTAAATAGCTGAATTTGGAAGCTCCCAGTGGGTGGAAACAACTAGGGTAGAATACCTATCAGTGTTACTCCACACCCTGAAGACGAACTTGTTTGTTTTAGGCTCTTCCCTGTTGTGTCTCTCCCCTTAATTCTAACTCACCCTTATTTTCTTCATCTTTTGCACTAGTGCAGCAGTTCAGAGGTGCTGTAGACGGAATGTTCATGTTCTCCCAAAATTCATATGTTGAAAACTAATCACCAATGTAGTAGTATTTTTAGGTCATGAAGGTGAAGCCCTCATGAATGGAATTAGTGCCCTTAGAAAAGAGATACGAAAGA
Organism: Carlito syrichta; assembly: GCF_000164805.1. Taxonomy (NCBI): domain Eukaryota; kingdom Metazoa; phylum Chordata; class Mammalia; order Primates; family Tarsiidae; genus Carlito; species Carlito syrichta. The sequence goes on from NW_007034488.1 coordinate 7,190, forward strand.
GCTGTCTCACCCCTTCTGTAATGTGAGGACACTGCAAGAAGATGGCCATTTATGAACCAGGAAACACTCTCATCAGATACAGAAACAGCTGACACCTTGATCTTGGCCCTTCTAGCCTCCAGAACTGCAAGAAATATGTTTCTCCTGTTTATAATCTACCCAGTTTATGGTATTTTGTTATAGACGCCTAAAGAGACTAAGACAAGAAGCCGTATATCCTAGATTATTTGTCCAAAAGGTTGCTATTTGAGAAACCCGAGCCCTATAAAGATTGTGTACTTTTTTGCCTTCATATCTCTTCACTTTTTAAAGAAGTCCCTAAACTGGGTAGGCCCCTCCTGCCCTTGGTCATTCATTTTGGAATTCCTTCACTGCCATGGTAAGATGTTTCTTCCACGTTTCTAACCATGAGTCCTGGAATCAGCAGAGACATCCCAGTTAATGTGGGAACTATTTGTAGTTAAAACTAAGATAAGAAGAAGCCAAATTTAATTTTTAACACAATAACGTTAGAATAAGTATTTTGCAGCTAGAATTAAAGGCATTTTTATTATTTTTGTAAGGAATATGCAGATTAGACTAAACAGTTATTGGATGAAAATCAATTTCTAAGAGAGCAAAATGTGTGTTAGCACTCTGGTTGAATGAGGTGGAAATACAATAGAGAGAGTGCATTGAGGTTGCAACACCGGCTGTTCTCCTTTATACCTCACTCCACCTCATCACACTTCCCAGTGAAATCACCAGCACGTCCTCAGCCATCCTCCACTTCCTCTTACCATCCCTAGGACCAACACTTATCCTTTCCTGCTTCTAAATTTTGCACGTGTTGGAACAAAGAGAATGTCTTGGAGATTTAATTGATGCCTGAGGTGGCAGAGTTTTAGAGACACAACAGGGTTTTGAGGTCAGGTTTTTTTATTCCCTGATGCACAGTATGTAAGGATGGGAAGGGTTCAAGAGGGGACAGCGAACTGCCGATGGAAGAATCAAGGACACTGAGACACGTAGGGAATGACAGGACTTGCCCTGAAACACTTGCATCTTTGGTCAAAGGAAGTACTTACTGCCACTTAACATGATGATGGTGACGTGGTGATGATGACATCATCCAGTCACATAATTCTATTTTGCTTTGAGACAAATTTTTAAATCATTCAATACAGCACTGTTAAGCCAGCATTGGAATTCAGTTGCATGGGCTACAGAAATAACCATGGGTCTGAAATTAGGTTATGGCCAGAATGAATTGCAATTAGAGACTTCTGGTTAAAACTGTTATTCAGGCCTTGTGAAAACTTGGTGTAGTTTCTGAGTCTGACACAGGATGGTGCTCTGAAACCACGCACTCTGTGCTAAGGCCTTTAAGCAGAAACTTGGCCCTGGGCAAAAGTCTCCCTGCCTTAAGTCAGAGCAGAGTGTTTGACCCAGCAAGTGAGCCTTCTCCCCTTCCCTTCACCTTCTTTTTACATTTAACATTTGCTTTTCCTAAAGCACACAACATGCTGTTTCATTTAATTGAGTTATCATCTTCTAAGGTGACTTGACTGAAGCTATATTGGATGAAAATCCAATATATTTTTCATGATAGACATTAGGAAACATTAAAAAAACTTTTTAAAAAGGCAAAACTATGCTAATTCTCTCTTCTTGGATGCTAAAATGAAATAAGGATTATTTTTCAGTGTGAGTTAAGCAGCAACATAAAAAGATTTCTAGAGTTCTGCCTAAAGTTTCATGTCAACTCTTCCTTCTAAAACCCAGAAGTCATTTTGAAGTCAAATGCCTAAAATGAGATAACAGATTGAAAGAACTTCTTAAAGTTTGTGGAATGCCAAAGAAAGGGGACCCGTGATGACTGTCATTACAACATTTACCCGGGCTAGGTGTTGAGGTTCTTTTAAAGGACTTTCTATTGCATTTCACTTATTTTGGTCTCAGTTCCCTGCTCTGAATGCTTGTTTTCCACTTCCTAATTGGCCAATACTTATCCTTACAAGAGAAAGTGAAGGTAAAAGAGCCGAGCTGTTCTTTCATCGTTGTTATCTGTCGAGATGAAATCCCTCCTCCAGCCCTGGTATATCTATGCTGCTTATCTGAATCTTGGTCAATGACCTCATCTCCCTGGGGAAAGAGCCTACTCTGCTCTCTTGAGTGTTTTCATCCCGCCTTGGCTTGGTCCAGGCGTCTCCCTTCCTAACACCTGTCCTCTCCGTCCAGCCACATTGGATACAACTGAGCTTCCTTCATCTTTTTCTACTTGTAACTGGAGCTCACGTACGTATCCACATTGATTTGTTTTGTGCTGATCTACAGTATTCTTTATTTTTCTGTTATTTTGAGGAAACTTCCACTTTTTTAAGGCTCATTGATGTATTGATTGATTGGATATAAGTCTGTCTTCCTAAAGGCCCACAAGACCCCGCAGGTTATTATTTTGTGTTGATAAACTTCAAGATGACAATTGTCCTCCTCCATCACTCTCTCTATTGAGGACCAATATGTATCTTTATGTCTACTTTTCCAGTCAGTTCTTTATCTTTGCTCTAAGTTCTCAACTTTTAGTTTTATTGCAGAAATTTTCCTTCACACTTCTGAGAGTCAAACTTGTGAGCCGCAAGAAGGATAGGTGAGATTAAATTTAAAGAAACTACTTTCTAACATAAGTTCTTAGTTACCACTGATGAAATGAAGGGCACTATTATTAGAAGAAATTTTCCAACTGATTTAATTCAATATACTTTCAAATACCTGCTTAATGCCAAACTCTATACTGGAGGTGGCAAAAATTAATAAGCCACAATTGCATTCCTTGAGAAGCTAAAAAATGAGGGATGAAGACAGGCGTCTAAATTAATAATCGAAAAACAATATAATTTTTACAGTGGGAAATTTTGGGGAAGAGTAGTGATAAAGATAAGGGAAGATTCCCAGCGTTCTTTATGGAACAATGACAGGCATCCTTCTGTGTTTGATATGGACTAGGCACTGTTTTAAGTCTTTGACATTTATTAACTTAGTTAACTTTCTTAAAACAACTGTATGATGTAACTACTTTATCATCTTCCTCCATTTGTTATAGGTAAGAAATATAAAGAGCAGAGAGGTTAGGAAGCATCTGGACAAGGGTAGAGGAGCCAGGATTTGAACCCAGGTGGTATGGTATTTAGAGACTGTGTCTTGCCCACCATCCGTCTTCCAGCAGAGTTTATGGGAAGGGGTAGAGCAGGAAGGGCATTCCAGGCTGGAGGACAGGGTGTGCTAATTATAGAAGAAAGAAAATATGTGAAGGCTTCTCCAAAGTCAGTTAGATGCCGCAGGGCACGCAGCCAGTCAGGATGGGGATGGGGAAACCTTCAGGACTTCTCAGGGCTTCTGTTGTCTTAATTCTCTATTTTGGATATCAGAACAGAGACATTGAGGGGAGACCCTGACCCTTGTTGGGAAGGGGTGCACATCTGGGCACTGTGCTGTCCTGAGCAGTGGAGGATGGGATTTTCTCCTGTGACGGGCATCTTCTGAGTGCCCGTCAACCCCTTTGCCAACACATCCTGCCTTTCACAGGGTCACAGCAGAGCTGAGGAAGTGAGAACGGTATTTTGTCATAGCACATGCCCGCCATGGCCCTGGCCTGAGGACCTCAGTGGCTCCCAGAGTGGCCCTTGTTGTCTAAGGCCTGGCCTGTCTGTGGACATGACAATTGCTAGTGCAGGTGACTTTTTGCTTGATAGTCCTGGATGTTCTGAAATCCAGCTTTAAGTAAAGCCCCATTTCTAAGATCCCTGAGAGGATCACTCTAGGGGTGTGTCTGTGTGTACGTGCTCCTCACAGGTAGGCAAGAGAAGATAACAGAGCAGGATGTCGGATGAAAGAGCTTCTGCACCTTATCCAGACCCTCCTTCTGCCCGTAACCTGTGTGCCTGTGTCCATGTTCCTGCAGACTTCTCCCTTAGTTCCCAGGGGACAGGTGTTCCTTGTCCCAAGCAGATGTCTCCTAAGTGTGTGTTTTCAAGCCTGAGACAGCTGGGCCGAGAGAGGCTGGTGTTTATAACTAGATTCAGCTGCCTGTTACGGTTATAATGGGCTTCCAGAGTCCAGATGGTAGCCCCCTTGGCCAGCAGGCATCTGGCTGAGAATGCAGCAAAGCACGTAGCTGGCTAGGGTGCAGGAGATGTCCCTCTGGGGGACATGGAAACGGGAGGGATTGAAGGGAGTGTTTATACCACACTCAGCATGTGTCTGAAATACTTGTCTCTATTTCTGGTGCACTGCTTTATTCCCCCATCTCACCCCTGACCCCAGTGCACAAAGATCAAAGCTGAAACTAAACATCAGACTCCAGCGCCTCTGGTTTCTGTTTCCCCGCCTGTGGTGGCAGAATACAGGGCTTTCCTTTGGGAAAACTTGCAACACTTCCAGTTAAACTTAGCCAGTCGACGCATGTACTCTTAAGTCTGACCATCAGTGTACTCACAGGGTTGTCCTTTGGCTCCACAAACAACCTAAAAGATCAGATCTGTTTCCCATTTACTGTGGAGACCTTGTGAACACTTGGGAACACATCAGGTCACACGCAACTAGTGATGTGATGTGCAGGTATCCTACATAATCTCACATGTGGAACTCAACCTTTGATATGTATTTGCAGGAATGTACCTCTTGTGGGAAGTCATAGATTTTTAGAGTAGGGAGAAAACTTAGAGGTCATGTCGCATTTCTGTTCTGTTTGCTTCATTTTCTAGGAGAGGAACTGAGAAGCAGTGGTTACTCAGAAGCAGAGATGGGACCAAAATCCAGGTTTCCAACTTATCACTTGGTTTTTTATTTTATTTTTTTATCCAAAGCATACCTAAACTTCCAGCTGTTGTGATAGATTAATTTCCAATAGAGAGTGAAGCTGGCTGTGGTAGACACACTAAAGCCACTGGCAGAGAATAATATGCTATTAAAGCCAGGAATACTTTTGAACATATATTCATCCAGCAAACCAGCCCTGAATATGTCCACTGCTGTCCAATCAGCCTGGATTCTGCAACTCAGTTCTCTGTGATCTCTTTTGTCCTGTTGTAAGCCAAAACTAGTTTCAAGCAGAGTCAGTCTCAGAGACATGTTACTGCAGATACCTGTGTCTTGCTGCCATACAGTGTTTGGATTTGGCCCACTTCTAAGTTCCTGACTCCCATTATTCTGTCTGTCCTCCCCTCAATTACATAGATTTTCTATAATTTAGCATATACTATAGAACCCTGGTTATTATTTCTGATGGTTGCTGCTTTGTATCCTGCTTACTTGCTCTGATGTCTCCTTTCTGTCTCTCACTCCCTGGACCGGGCATTCTGCTTCCACACTCAGCCTGACACTGTTAAACTGCCTGTTCATCCTGTGACCTTTTGGGGCACGGACACTTACTTATACCTGTCGTACTTCTCTGGACTCACCTCTCAGACCCAGCATCTCTTAAAATACTCCATCTTGTTGCTACCCAAGGCAAAGTAGTATATTATTTTCTTAAGATAAAGGGTCATAAGCCAGGGACTGAACTGTCTCTGAATATAGAGTTTTTAGAAATAAGCAACCCAAAGTCGTTTTGAGGCTGACCTACCTGGAAGTTGAAGTTACATTGCTGAGAAGGGTGTTGACATAGGATGAGTTTTAAAAGAGTTAAATATTAGTGAAGAAGTTACTGAATCAAACCAAAGAATTACAAATATTTCTTCAAAGTACCACCTTTAATATTAATGGTTAAAAGCTAATAGTACTTATTGATATTTACTTGGTTTAATAAAGATATTTTTATTTGTAAAAAAGGATAAAAAATTCATGGTAAACTATCTGCTGGGTTTGAGCACAGGGTCCCCACAAACTCAGTAAGTGAGATTATGTCATTTAATACGTGGCCACTGAGCAATGCTCTCACCTGTAGCAGTCTATCCATCTAACTTTCTGTATCAATTTCTTGAAAGGTGAATAACTCTATGAATATTTGCTCTTCAAAACAGAAGTGGCTATGAATGCCAGATACAAGGAGTTATCAGATACCTGTGAGGGAATTGGATCTTCACTCTTAGCCCAGTGGTTCCCAAACCTGATGGCACATTAGAATCACCTGGAGATTTTACAGAAGTCCTGATGCCATGATCACATCACATAGCAATGAAATCAGAATGTCCCTAAGGGTGGGGATGAGGCATCAGTATTTAAAAAATGACTTTGGCATGCATCATAATCCCCTGTAGGAGTTTTAAAACCACAGATTGCTGAGTCTCGCCTCCAGAGTTTCTAATTCAGTAGATCTGAAGTGGGGACCAGAAACATGCGTTTCTAACGAGCTCTGGGTGATACTGATGCTGGTCTGGGGGCTATACTTTGAAGACCATTGGACATCCTGTATATCAAAAGCAATGGTTTTTATTTTGTGTAACATTATAGTTATCTGAAGGTTATTAAATAAACTCTACCCTGAATTTACATCTATTTTTACAACTTTTATTCTGAATTTTTTTGCATAAAATATAAGTAGTCGTACCTCTTACTTGTTTTATATCTGCAAAGCAGTAGCAAATACATGTGCTCTTATAAAGAAAAAAAATTACATTCAAAACTTAGAATTGAGCTTTCTTGTCTTGTGTTGTCCATTTTTCCCTGCAGGCAAGAGATCAGCCAAGCAATGGCATCGCAGACTGTTGTCTCTAACAACCCGTTTATTGCTCTTTAGGTAACAATGATGTGTTTGTGCTGGGGGAAAAGGGCTTGTATTTTCTAAAACGAATGTCTTGCTGTGTTTTCAAGAATCTTGACAGAGTACTTTTTCGGGAGGTTTTATGGCTGGGCTGTCCCTTGGAAGGAGCTGTTTTCCTCTCTCAGGAGTCATGGGGTTGGGGATAGAGACATCCATCAGGGTCCAAGGGAGGTTTATCCACAACAGTTATGGCCCAGAGCCTGGAGCACTCAGGGAGGAGTTCTAGCTTAACTGGACCCTGCTCTCTTTCAGTTTCTATTTTGGTATCACTTGTAAACAGACTAGATCAGAATGACGGTATCCGTCTTCCAATCACAGCCTGCAGGTGATAAGAATAATACAGCCCAGAATTTATGTGGGCAGGTCTGTGCTTTTTCTTTGCCAGGTTGGATCTAAATTCTACTGGGCAGTTGCCTCTCAGGGGTCCAAACCAGCAATTATAAGCTTAAACTCTGTGTGGTGCCTGACCTCAAGAGGCTCACAGGCTCCAATTGTTTCCTATGTTTATCTCTGTGCTCAAAACAAATCTCAGAAGAATTCTTTAAAACTAGTGGAGGAGACCTCTGTTTTGGGGGGAAGCCCACATTCTGTACCATGTTGTGATGGTGATGTATTCCTTTTTCTCCTTCCACAGACATTTATTTTGCATCTAGTATATTTCAGGGGTTCTGAAACAAAGGCAGCTGCTTGGCCAAGCTGACCTTTTTGATCAATATAGTCTCTAGTGATTAGGGATTTGCTGAGATTAGGGGTTGGTGGGTCTCTTTTAGGCTTTAAACAGCACGTCATTATTTTGTTTAACCTTATCTGACGTTATTTAGGCCCCACGGAAACTAGAGAATAAGAAAGAGAGTGGTTGAGAGAGTTTGTCAGGTTCTCTGATTCCTGCTCCATGAAAGCTAATTCTGACACATTTGTCAGCATCCTCTTCCTCTTATCCAGCTAGGCATAAAGTAGGGGTCTTCAAGGCTTACGGATATGGAAGCCACATGGAGTTCTCAACAAAGTAGGCAAAGGGGGCTCACTAGGAAAGATTTGATGGTGAGATTCATGGAGGTTCTGTGATATGGTCTTAGCCTTGTATCCAAAATCATGGACAAACACAAAGTCCAGTTGGGTAGGATGGCTCACACCTGTAATCCTAGCACTTTGGGAGGCTGAGGTGGGAGGATCGCTTGGACCCTGGAATTTGAGACTAAGTTGGACAACATCGTCTCTATCAAAAATCAAAAAAGAAAAAAAATTAGTTGGTATGGTGGTGCGTGCCTGTAGTCCCAGCTACTTGGGAGGCTTAGGTGGAAGGATTGCCTAAGCCCAGGAGATCGAGGCTACCATGAACTGTGATAGTGCCCCTGCACTTCAACCTGGGTGACAGAGTGAGACTCCGACTCAAACTCCCCACCCCAAAACAACAAAGTCCAATTATGCTATAGGGGCTGGTGACCTGATCTGACTCGGTGCAGTTGCAGGAAGGGGCATATTTTTATTTCACAAATAATTATTGACCACCTACTACATACCTGGCACCGTGCTCAGCCATACATTTACAAACTTAAACGCTAGGCGGTGCTTGATCTCATGGGGAACACAGCCTCCGATTGTTTCCTGTTTATCGCTGTGCTCAAAACAAATCTCAGAAAGATTATTTAAAACTAGTGGAGAAGATCTCTGTTTGGAGGGAAAAGCCCTCATTCTTTACCACATTGCGATGGTAGTGTAGTCCTTCTTTCCTTCCACAGATATTCTGTATCCAATATAGTTCAACCCCCCGATATGTCCTGGAGATGAACAAGATGAATTTCCTGATACTGAAGTCCCACAGGTCAGATTTACAACCACAACCACAACATCTTTATGACTATTAGGACTTTATTGTCTTGTAGATGGAGTTTGGGAACTTTCTTTTTAAAGAGGGTGCCACTGTCTAAAAACAAGAGGAACCATTTAGGTCTAATTTAACGAGTATCCCTTCTCTTCCTACTAGTGGTATCCCCACTCCTTTAGCCAATACCTTTCTGCTGAAGCCACATCGAAAATAGAGGGGTGGCCAAAAGCTACAGAGAATTGAGGCAGGGCAAGTGACCACTACACTTCATCCAAAACCTCAGCGCAACCATGTGAAAGGAATAACATGTAGACATTGGGATAGTGACATTACAGACCCTTCAAAGCATCATGAGGAATTTGTTGCCTCTGTATAATTAAGGATAATGCTTAGTTCTTGAAGTGGATAGAGACAAGTGGAATGGGATGCTTTGGCTTGTGTCACAGTTCTTTAGAAAAGCATACAATTCCTTAGAAAGCTCTTCATCCGTCCTATCCTGTCAGGGGTGGTGCACTCTCCAGGGACAGTTGTAGGTAGAGATTACCAGTGTGAATAAACACAACAGGAGCCCAAACCCAGTGGGGAGTCAAATGAAATGAGACATTGCCTTGAGTCATATTTATTTTCCAGAATAAGATGTAGCTCTTAGGTGGCTATCCAGCCTGCCTCCTAGACATCATGACCAAATAAGTTACTTAAAAATTAGCTTTGATCATATTTATTTTCTGTTTAGAAAACTCTTGCCCTGTTCAAAATTTTTCTAAGGTTCTGTATAGTTTATTAAATTAACAGGAGTCTTAGCCTGGTATTTTGGGCTCTCTCTTTCATCCAAACCTTTCTGAACAGTATTTTCCTTCATTGTTTCCAGTTGTATAGCGAAACTACACTGTCTCTGATACTCAGGTCTGCTTACTATTATTATTATTATTATTATCATCATCATCACAATGGAGCCCTAAAACAATAGATTCCTGGATGGCCACTTTTAGGTATTTAATAATATATAGAACCCTATAATGTAATCAAGATTTTATATTTGCATGATATCTGTTACAAGGTAATCACTAATGAGATACAAATACCCAGACTGGTTGGTGTCAGGGGATCTGACCATACTCCTATGGTAGAAATGGGGTTTTCCCTGAAACCGTTTGGTGTTACCCAGTCCAATCATCCTGAGAAAGTGTCAGGGCTCACTCCATAGTTTGTGAACCCAGTGAAAAGTGAGACTACAGTCCCTTGGTTAGGGGTGGGAACCTTGCCATGGCCCATGGCCCCAAACTCTGGTGGGAGGCAGACACTGAGGGATTGGAATCTTGGTGCAGGAACAGGGCGGGAGCTCCATGCCCAGCCTCCCAGCCTCTGTCACTCATCCCCAGCTGTCTCCCAGTGCTCTATGGCGCTGCCGGCTCAGGAATGGATGGATGGCTGCTGCCTGCTAGGGTCCAGACACTCATGTAGCTCTCTTCTTGTCCATGCTCAGGACCCACTGGGTCAAAAGGCAATGGCAGAATGAGCGCCACTACCTCACCCCGCTTCATGTCGTCATCCTACACAGAGGAGAGGGAAGCCAAGAACCTGTCTCAGGAAGGTGGGGGGGGATAACACGAGGCAAGACCCCACGTGAGCTGAGGCTTTAAACCCCTGGCACATGTTCTACTGTCCTGTGGGACTTACAAAACACACATTCAAAGATAAAATTATTGAGAATTTCGAGAGGATGATCACAGAGCATTAAGCCCTAAGTGCAGGGACCTTCTGAGCCCAGGCCCCTGTGTGATCAATCACATGCCCATGAAGCCAGCCCTGGAAGGGTTTAATCCTGGGACAGAAACAGGTAGGCACTACTTCCTCCTTTCTCTAGGTTTGAGTTAGACCTGGACTCCAGGGTATTGGGAAGCCTGTAGTGGCTCTCACTGTGTGGTGGGCGAACTCCAAGGGAGGCAGGCTGACGTTGCTAAGAGACCCTTGGATATGTCTAAGCTGATGCTATAGTTAGGCATACTTAGGATATGCTTGGCATGGTGCCCCATAGAGGATACCGGCGTTCTCTCCCTTGATGTCAGAAGGCTGAGGGCTGGGCAATGCTGGTTTAAATAGGCTCTTAGCAAGGGGTAGCATAAGGCCTCCACTTTTTGGCAGCAGCCCTTGCAGAAGCAGCAGCGCAGAGGAGGCCTGTTTTGGCATCGATGGCAGCCATTGTCACCTCCTACAGACCCTGAGATTACATCAACATCTTGGCTCCATGCTTGCTGCGAGATGGTGGTTAGGAGTGATTTTGCTGTACATGCCTCTGAGCAAACAGAGCTTTGGAGACCTTTCAGGGAAGGGGAGCTCTGGGGAAAAGCAAGTCTTCTTGCTAGTCTTAGGCAGATTGATAATCGTAGCTAGTGCTTATGAGTGGTCCTTATGTGCTAGACCCTGTCCAAAGAGCATTGGATGCCTTCACCCAATCCTATGGGAGAGGACTGTTGTTCTCTCCCATTTTACAGATGGGCAAACTGAGCTATAGAACTGCAACCTGCCCAAAGGTCACATAACTCATAAGAGCCAGACATTCTGGCTCCAAAGCCTGTGTACTTAACCACTCTCCTGTACTGCCCTATCACTCCAGCACTGGACTAGTTAGTGCTTTCCATGCACACCAGGGGTAGGAGTGGCACTGTGATGTGTGGATTTGGGATGCCATTGTTTCATCCCAAGAATATAAAATTGGATCTACTAATGACATACTTTGTAGCTTATGAGGTGTTTCCATATACCTGATCTTATTTTATCCTTCCGATTATCTGAGAGAAGTAAGGCAGGATTCCTATAAAGTCTTGGTCTGCCATTTACTGCTCTGTGACATTGGGCATATGACTTAACCTCTCTGATCATCTATTTCCTTAATACTGCCTTTGCCTTACAGGTCAATATGCTATTTCTATTTGTATTTTGGGAATGCAGAAAAATTAAGTTTATAAACCTTCATTCTTCTCTGGGGGGACCCCTCAAGCCTTGGGATTCCAGAATGGGGGAATTTGCTCTGTTCTAACCTACAGCATCAATTGCATTCTATTTCCAAAGCTTCTCCTTATTGTTCCTGTCTTACCTCTCAGGAGACACCCTGGAGTTGCTGCCACTACTATCAATGGTAAAACCAGGGCGCGATGGGGTACTCTAGTGGGCTTTCTTATGTGGTGTATTCACTGTATGATCGAAGACAGGAGGTAACCCAATATACACTTCAGTATGGGTGTATCGACCTTATCGAGTGTGGTTCTGCTTTCTCCATGTTCAAAACTCAAGCTGTTTTTCTTCTTCATGCTTAATTACAAGTGTTTTTTTAATTAGATGAATTCCACCGATGACCAATTAAGTTTCAATTTAGAGGTCATACACGAACATCGGCAGCCCCATCACAGCTTGCCCCGGGTCTGGGCTTCCATCTGCTTAATGCTGCTTTGCCCATTAAAGAGAAGTTCATGCCTCTCTAACTGTTTGTCCTGGGAGAGAAGCCAAGTTCTACCCTTTCCTCTGTAGCCTGTACTTCCACAGCCGTCATAGGAGCTGCTGGCCAAGGGAAGGAGGAGAATAAGGCATAAGAAGAGGGGTGCTCCAGGGTGCTGTCAAGAGGTGAAGGGAGGCAGCTCAGGGTAATGCAGTCTCGGAAGGACCGGGGTGGCTGTGGTTGGAGGGCTGGCAGAGACTTATAGTGTGATTGTTCCCTCAACGACAGTGATGGCTTGGGTTTCTCAGGCTGGTACCCAGGGAATGCTTTTGTCATAGTGGTTTGCCTGGTGTTAGCGTATGCCATAGGTCAGCCAAGTGGCCTAGGGTTATTGGTTCTATGCAGCTCACTCTCTTGTTATTCTCAAAATGTTGTGATGGGGAAGGCAATGGAAGAGTCTACATAATTATTCATATTTACTATGTGAGGGGCACTGTGATAAACACCTGAGCCAGATTATCTCATATAATTGCCATAATGTTTTATAGCAGACAATATTATTATTTCTATTTTACAGAATTAAAAACTGAGTTACATAGAGGTTAAACGCTTTTGGGAGGAGTAGGAATGAAATTTAACACCCGACTGCATATCCATGTGCTCAAGATCATGATGCACGATTGAAAGAATCCCTGAGTCTTTTCGTCTAAAGAGTGAGATGGTAATCATTACCTAGTAAGACCAAAGAAGCAAAAATGGCTTTTTATTTCAAGTGGTGAAGCCACATGGACACCACCAAATGTCTGCAATCTTTCCATTGGGAGGGAAAAAAGGCTTAGTTTTCTCTTTTTCTTTCTCTCCGTCTCTCTGCCCCCCCCCGTTTTTCTACCCCACCCCCCCTTTCTCTTTCTCTCTACCTCTCTCTGACTCTGTCTCTGTCTAACTCTGGAACTTAGATATTAGGGGTTGATTTAGCCATAACATTATTGTCAGCATTTTTTAAAAAGTCCAACTTCCTCTCTCTTTCCTTCTATCCTTTCTTCTCCTCTGCTTCCACACCTCCTGTAGCTAAAGGGATAAGTAATTTAAATATCCCGTAATTTAAAATTTGCCCCGAATGGTAAATAACTAATGCTAGATCACTTGAGAATGGGCCTCAGCAGGAAGAGGAGAAGAGACAGAGAGCAGCAGTAGGAAATGGGAAAGGTGAAAGGTCACAGGGATCAAAGGCTGGACCCACTGAAGGCTTAGGTTCCCTTCCTGGGAGTTACAATGTGGGTCTGATTCCAGCTGTTGCATCAGACTTAAGTTGTTTTAACTAAATAGTTAATCATTGATGGAAACACAAGCATATTTAAGTAATTAGTTACATTCAAATTTATGAATTTTTACAATAAGATTTTATTGTCCTCTATTTATAGACCTTGCTGGTTTCCTGTGCTATAAATAGGTAATTATAGGATGAAATTAAATGTTAAACCACAAACCCTCTCATGTTATGGCTCTACAAACACAAAGGCATCACCATAATCAAATTTACAAACAGCCTTATGTTTCAGGGCACTAGAGGATGGCCCGTCCTTTGAAAACCCTGCATGATTACTTTTGCTTCTTCCACATTAAAAATAAAAATAAGGCAGTCAAGTCTTCGGAAGTTAAGTGCTTTGCTCAAGACAGAATCAGAATTTTGTGGACTGAACTTGAGCTTTGGAAATAGACAGCTGTATTTAAATCCTAGCTCTGCTTTACTCCTAGTTGTGTAACCATGCTAACATTCTTACTGTTTATGTGAGCCTCAGTTTCTTACCTGTAAAATGAGAGTAATAATATTTCATAGGGTTGCTGTGAAGGTCAAATTATGTATAATATATTTAGTAATTGACAAATAGAAAGTCTTTGATAAATGATGTTTTTATTATCGTCTGCCTTTTTTTCCTTTTTGTTTACAAACAATAACTCTGAGACTCCATGACACTGAAGGACTTCTTTAATAGCTCAGAGCAAGAAGTTATTCACCAGAAAGACCTGGAGAGAGTATTGGTTGAATGACTCTCACCCTTTCCCTCCTGTTCTGCTTAATCTCACAGCCATCTGGTTGCTGTTATTAAATGTAGAGAAAGCATGCTTTCTTGATAAACAGCCACTCTCTTAATGAGACTCCCATTTTCAGGTTTCAGCTGGAGTCTGACTTACAGTAAGCCATTGGCTTCTTCAGATTCACTGGGATGAATAACAGTGAGGGCTGAGACCCAACAAATGTCTTCTTTTCCTCTATTCCTCCTCTCCTTTATCTTCTCCTCTCCTCTGCTCTTTACTGTTTGAGTATATCTGCAGGTCTCATAGTTGTCTGGATCTAAACTTAGGCCTTTTACCTAGGAAACAGATAGGACCAGGGAATATGCAACTTTTCTGAGTCACAATAACCCAAGAATGATAGATCTTTTGTTTTGAATGGAACTGTAGTCATTTAGGGAGAGAAGACAATAATTTTCTGCTTTGGATTCTGGGCTTAAAGTACAAATGGGAATTTGGGGTGGACATTTTAGTATTCTCAGGATTAAAACAGGCGAGAACTTGAGGACTTTATGGGTTTTTCTTAAATTCTGGACTATCTCTCCTGTGCAGATAGCATTCCAAGGCAATCACAGCAGCATATTAAACGTCCCTACCAATAACCAGTTGTCACCTTCCAAACTGGCAGAGAAAAAGAAAAAAGAAAATATTTAGTTTGAGGTGAGTGCTCTTAAACACAATGGACAGAAATGGAAATGAGTACTATCTACAGTAAGAGTTATTGAAAAATATTTTTCGCATACAGACCTTTGATTCATTAATTTTACTTTTGTTGACCCATTTCTAAGTGTTGCAATGGTTATTATTACACTGAATCTGTGTAATATATAGCCCTTGAAGATTATGGTTTTGAAGACTATGCGATAACATAGAGCTAAAATCAGATGGCTTAATATTAAATTTAAAAATCAATGATGACCACTCTTACTGGAGTTAGGTGGTATCTCAGTGTGGTTTTGATTGAGTGAGACTGAGCACTTTTTCATGTGTCTGTTGGAAACTATCAGGGGAGGAGGAGTGGGATTGGCAGTTGAGGGAAACTGCTAGGGGAGGGAGGGGCATACCTCATCAACAAGGGTACCTACATAATCAATGTTTGTATAACTAACCCTGAATTGTACCCCACATCTTTATAATAAAAAAAATAATAAATCAGAATTTAAATTTTTGGTATATGACTCTAATTTTATGAAAAACTATAGTTTTGCCTTCAATCAAAATACTAACAGGAATTATTTTTTATTAGTGGGCTTGTTGATTTTTTTTCATATACCTTTTTGTATTTTTCAAATTTTCTATCATAAAAATGCATTTGTAGTTAAATTAGAGAATGTTATGTTAAAAAGTGGAAAATTAAAAAGACGATCTGGTACTTTTCTTTCTGATTTAATGAAATGCAAAGTATTTTAGGAAGCTTTTTAAAATTTTTCTCTTCTCCTTCCTGTGGAAAATAAAATTGGAATTACAGATGGCTTAAATATTAAAACAAAAAATGACTCATAAAATTTCCAAAAGAAAGCATTGGGTAATACGTTGCAAGTCTTGGAATGAGCAAGGCATTTAAGCAAGAGAGAAAGTTACACAGAAAAAGTTTGAGTCATTTGACTACCTAAAGAAATCTGTTTGACAAGAATAAATAAATTATGTCAAAAGTCAAACCATATTGTAGGAGAAAATTTTTGTTGCAAACATGACAGCCAACAAATATTCTTAATTTATAAAGGGAGCATCTAAGATATTAAGGAAACAAAGGTGATGATTTTCCCACTAAAAACATTGGCAAATGGGACTTCTGCCTTTGGTAACAGCTGACTAGGTACATCAGACTAACTATTGTGCGTTAGATAGAAAAATCTACTAAAGATGATGATAATAATAATAATCTTACAAAGTATTGATTAATTGGGGCAAGATCTGGGAGAATATGGAATTGTGGAGGGGCGAGACCATATTTGGGGCTCATTTTACCCTCGGAAAAGCTGCCAATCTGGAAAGGATAGCTGAGAAGGTGAGTTTCTGATTAGGACATTTGACAGGGAAGTCCCTGAGAGAAGCCTTATTTCAGGCATTTGAGAGGTTCAGGAGGAAATTGTAATTATAAAGACTATGGAATCAGATAACAGCCACTAGGTGTCTTTGATGCATTGGAGAAAAAATGTTGAGATAACTGATCACCAATTTCAGGTAAGTTATGAAAGACAGAGAATCTCTTTTGTAGTGGGAAAGACTGAGGATAAGACCCAGGACTTAATTATAAAGGTAGCAGAAGTCCAGAAAATATTGAGTTTCCAACTCTGGGACATTTACCCTGATAAGTTCAGATTATTGATCAGAAAGCGGTAGCACCTTGAGACTTGGGATGGGGAGGAACTTCTGGGTCTATGCACTTTGTAATCTTAAATATCCACATTCTTCCGAACCCTTTGGATCTTCAGAAAAGGCCTATTCCTGCCTGTTAAAAGTTAGCACTTTTGATTTGTTTGAAGAAAACTAAGAAATCCCAGCCTTGAGAGACAATGTTTACCCATGCTCAGAACCTACTCCTATATTTCCTTTTGGGGATCAGCTCAATCAATAGCTAAGGTAAGTCACTACATAACCTGGCCTGGAAAATACTGAACCTGTTAGAGAAAGAAGGGTACTGTCCATCAAAGGAGCTGCAGAACCTAGTCAATATATCCAGCAGGAGCTGTGAGAGTATATGAGCCCCCCTCCCCAAAATGAATTTTTGTTTTGGAGGGTAGATCCCTTGTAGTACAGGCTTCTCCCACTAGTTAAGTGTTCTAGGAACCCATCAGCATCAGTGTACCAGCTAGCATTGTTGTGAGAGGCTGTGTTTGGCTTCAGTGGATTTTTTTTTTAAGAGATTCTTTCAGCGTTTGCCCATTTCATGATGGGGGGATTTATGAGTGCACCTGCCCAAGCGTTCAGCAGTTTTGACCAAAAAATGATATGACCTCCATGTGTCACCCTTCCTATTCACCCAATCTTGCCTTAAATGAATTTTTTTGTTTGTTTCCCAAAGAAAAATGTTTTGCCGAGGTGGAAGAGATGAAACAAAAAATGGCAGGAGCACTAAAAAGCATCAAAGTTGACAAGTTCAAAAACTGTTTTGAGCAGTGGAAAGAGCCTCTTAATAGGTGAAATAATCTCTAAAAAAAAATCCACTGAAGCCAAACACAGCCTCTCACAACAATGCTAGCTGTTACACTGATGCTGATGGGTTCCTAGAGCACTTAACTAGTGGGAGAAGCCTGTACTACAAGGGATCTACCCTCCAAAAAAAATTCATTTTGGGAAAGGGGGCTCATATACTCTCACAGCTCCTGTTGCATCAAACAGTGACTGGAGTTTGAACATGTAAGAATAAATACACAATATTTTAATAAATAAATTCCGGGTTTTCTTTGGTCCTCTCTCATATATAAGACTGAATCCTAAGATGCTAGATCAAGGACCATGGAACATAAAATTGAATGAAGGAGAGTTTGCTGTTGTTGCAGCTGTTCCTCCCCCCAGTAAAGTAGCACTCTTCTGTCATATAGCATTCAACACTCTGGCAGAGACCCTGAGAAACAGATCTCTGGCTTTTGGAAGCTTGGAAAAAGTGATAATCTACACTAAGTGACATAGCTCTGCCAGAATGGTTCTGGAAACTAGTGGAGTAAGGGATTAAAGACTCATAGAAATGAGCATGCTAGAGTTAATATACTACACAAGGCTGGAAAACACACTAGCTGACTATGTTCTGTATAGACTATGTTCAGCACCATAACAGCTCTCAATTATAATATAGTCCAAAGGGATCTGGACCACCTGAACATTATGCAGCATCCCACACTAGTTTATTCTATTAAGGACAGTTTGGTAACCAGATCAGATAAGCAAGAAATAGAAAGGATGATGAGGGCCCTGGTAAGACAATGAGGACAATATTCTCCAGAGTGTGAGATGTAAATCCTGCAAAGATTCAGGTCTGCCCTATGAATAAAGTTATTAGGGGTCCGGGAGTTTGGGCATAGTAAAATGTGTTCTCCATGAAAAGGACCAATTAGTATATCTTACATCTTCTACCACTAAGAAGAAAGCACTATGCCTAGTAGGACTTTTCACGTTTTGAGGTATCATATTCCACACCTGAGAACAGTAATCTGACTCATTTGCCAAGTGACATGAAAGAATGCCCACTCTGAGTGGGGCTCTGAGCAGGAGAAAGCTCTGTGGTAGATACAGGCCCCAAGAGCAAGCAGTCCTACCATTTGGGCCACATGATTGACCAGACTCTGAGGTACTTGAGATATCTGTTGTAGGAAAATATGCTGTATGTAGAGTTTATATCAAGCTCCAACAAGTGAATGGTACCATAGATCCTGGGGTCTCAGCACATGGTCAACCCATTTGCATCAAGAAACTAGACACCACTTTAAAAATAGTTCCTGGCAGGCTACTGGGCTCTGGTAGAGATGGAACACCTGACCATGAGACATCAAATGACCATGTAGTGACATAATGAGCTGGGGTTTGTCAGACCTACTAAATCAGAAGGTTGGATGAGCCCAACAGCAATCCATTTAAAAGTGGAGATGATGCATATGCAATTAGGCATAAATAGGACAGAGGGCACAAATAGTCTGCTTGAGAAAGTAGACTGCCTTGTCACACCTACTGTCACCCAGGCATGTCTTCCTATGGCCATATTAAGGGGGAGGACTCCTTTATTTCCAGTTTACAGAGGAGGAAGATAAAGAGAAAACTTGGTTTACAGTATGTGTGTGTGTGTGTGTGTGTGTGTATGTGTATAAATTTACGGATAATCCATAAACCAAGTATGTATACATATCCATATACACACACATATATAGTAATGTGTCACTTAACAATGGAGATAAACCCTGAGAAATGCATCATTAGGCAATTTGGTCTTGTGGATTACAAACTTTGGTGGTCTAGCCTACTACACACCCAGGCTATATGGTATAGCCTATTGCTGTAGGCTACAAACCTGTATAACATGTTACTATATTGAATACTGTAGACATTTGTAACACAATGGTAAATGTTTGTATATCTACATATAGAAATGGTACAGTAAAAATACAGTATTATAATCTTATAGTACCACCACTGTATATGTGGTATGTTGTTGACTGAAACTTTGTCATGCATCACATGACATATACTATATATATACACACATATGTATATAAACATGTATATATACACATACGTGTATATATTCACATATGTGTGTACATGTGTCTATATATATTCACTGTGTGTGTGTGTGTGTGTGTGTGTCTACCTGGAACATGTGAATGTAAACTTAATTTGGAGAAAGGGCCTTTGTAGATGTAACTTAGTTAAGAGTCTTGAGATAAGATCATCCTGGATTACCCTTATGAGTTTTAAGTCCAAAGATATGTAAGGAAAAGAGCAGAAGACAGAGGCACAGAGAGAAGGCAATTTGAAGAGGGAGACAGAGATTGGAGTGATGCATCTTCAAGCCCAAAAGTGCCAAGGATTTTTAGCAGCTTCCAGAAGCTAGTAGAGAGGTGTGGAACAGATTTTCCCTTAGAACCTTCAAATGGTCCAACCTTGCTGACGTCCGGATTTTGGTCTTTTGGTCTCCAGAACTGTGGGAGAATACACTTTTGTTATTTAAAAGCACCCACTTTGTGGTAATTTGTTACGGCAGCCACAGGGAAGGAATTAATGCAGATGGGCTGGCTCAGTGTATGGGTGCACACAGAAAATAGACCATGGCTGTATGATACCAGCTGGTCCCGAAAGACGGTGATGAGAAATAGTCCTCCCAGTAGACAGAGCTTCAAATGGCACACCTGATTATTAACTTTGTGAGACGAGAAGTGACTCGTAGTGAGAATATGAATGAAATTTTGGGTATTGGAGAGTAGCTTGGCTGGTGGGTTATGATGCTCCAGCAGCTTACCTGTGCTTTCTGGCCCTGCCTGGAAGGAGAAAAAGAGATAATGGGGATAAAAAAGCCTTGTGCAGAGGAGTGTGAATGGGAATATAAAAGTAGGCATGTGTTAGTTTCCTATTGCCACTGTAACAAATTATCATAAACATAGTGGCTTCTAACAATGCAGAATTACTAACGTTTTGGAGGCCAGAAGTTTAAAATGGGTTCTATGGGGCTAAAATCGAGGTGTTGGAAGGGCGGCAATTCTTCTCAGGCTTTGGAATCCTGAAAGAATCACTTCCCTTGCCTTTTCCGACTTCTAGAGGCTCTCTGTGTTCCTTGGCACATGGCTCCCTTCCTCCATATCCAATGGCTGGTCCAGTCTTTCTCACTTTGTATCATTCAGACACCAACACTTTTCCCTCCCTTTTCTGTTTTTAGAGACCCTGTGATTACATTGAGTCCACTTGGATAATCCAGGATACTCTCTCTACTGTAAGATGAACTGATGAGCAGCCTTAATTCCATCAGCAACCTTAATTCCTTTTTGCTAAGTAATCTAACATCTTCACAGATCCAAGGGATTAACATTTAAGCAACTTGGGGTAGAGGCTCTATTCCACCTCCCCAAAGGCATAAAGTTTGAAGATCTTTGTGTTGAATCATAATATCTTCTAGGGAACATCCACCACAGAAGAGGGACTAAACAACCAAGTAAACAGTTGCCTTGGTCAGTTGATGTCAGCAAGTCAGTCAGTTCCAACAAAGTAGACTCATGGACTGAGTAGTCACAGTGGCATAGACAGAGGCTATCCAGGGGCCCAGTAGCATCGATGTACTGCTACTGTCTGAGCCCATACTTTGAGCCACAGAGATCAAGGCTAAGTCTCTGATACAACACCATTCCTTGCAGAAATGCTTGTCTCTTGGTGACAAATTTATCACAATGGACACCTTTCACTCTCTCCCCGTCCCATATCAATGTTACATTTTACTGCCTGTATGGCTTACAGTCCTCTACTCCAATACCTGACCCAGTTTCCCCACATCTTGCAACTTTTCTTCAGTTTTGATGTCTACCTTCTGTCTTCAGAAAGGTGGTGAGGTGTCGTAGAAAACACAAGAAACTTCTTTGGTTCTCCCAATAATTGCTATGATTTGGGGCAAATTAATTAATAGTAATGAAAATAATGTATCAAAAGACCCAGTATGAGCCAGACATTGGCCACACACTTGTCTCTCACAGTTATTCATTTGAAAGCTGGAGAAACAGAGATTTGGAGTGGTTTAACAAATATGCTCCAAGTGACACAGCTAGAAGGTGGCAGAGTTGGCATTCTAACCCAGATCTGCTTATATTCCAAACCTCCCCAGATTGTTTAGTTAAAACCTATTGGCCTCAGAATTTCCAGCTGTAAAATGTGAATAACAACAGTACCCTTACAGAATCTGAAGAAAGAGGTAATGAAATATGTGAAAGTGCTTTGTAATATATAATGTACTCTGCCAATAATAATAACTAGCATTCATTCAATGCATAGTACATGTCCGGCACCGTGTTAAGAACATTATTAGCTCATTTCACTCTGCAAAGTAGGACTACTATTCAACCCATTGGACAGTTGAGGGGATGGAAGTGCTAAAAGGTTAAGTGACATTTTTGTGGTTTCACAGCCTTCAGGAATGACGCAAGCTCTGCACTTACACTGCTTTGTTCATAAGCAGAGAGTCTGAGCTCCTGACCACTGTACTTTGCTGCAATGTAAGATATTATTCTTTATTCATTAATTTAAATTGTGGGCTTGTATTTATTTGCCAAGACTTCTGTAATAAAGTACCACAAATGGGGTGGCCAAAACAACAAAAACTGGTCTCATAGTTCTGGAGGCTGGGAGTCCAAGCTCAAGACATCAGCATGGTCTGTTGCCTCTCAGGGCCATGAGGACTAATCTGTTCCATGACCTTCTCCCAGCTTCTGGTTGGCTGGCAATCTTTTGTGTTCCTAGGCTTATAGAAGTATTAGCCCACTCTTTGCCTTTGTCACGTGACACTCTCCCTGTGTGCGTGTCTGTGTCCAAAGTTCCCTTTTTTATAAGGACATCAGTTATTTTGGATCAGGAGCCCACGCTACTGTAGTATGACCTCATCTTAAATAATTACATCTGCAATGACCCTATTTCCAAATAAAGTCACATTCTGGGATACTAGGGGTTGGGATCTCAACATGTGAATCGTAGGGGGCAACAAATCAACTCCTAACAGGACTTAGCAGAAAAATTTCAGGGTAATCTTTTGTTGTTGTTCTTCTGTTACCTACAAAATAATCAGATTTTAAGCAGATGGTAGTGGTGGTGACAGAGGTGGCTCCCTCATTTGTGCCTCCAGAAATCCAGAGGCTGTTTAGGCTTTTACCTTTTGACTTTTTCAACACCAGAAGGCCAGGCTAGTGGGTCTAGTGCCTGGAGTGACATAGCTGATTGGTAGGCTGTGTACACATTGTATGCTCTAAGGGATAAATGTGATTGACGTGTTTTTAATCACTTCTGCTTTATTGCTGTTTGTTCTGGTCAACACCATCGTCTAAATTAAGTTCACTCTCTACATAATGTCTCATTATGTAAAGTCAAAGAAAGCTTTTTAGGTAGATCTTTTCTGCCTTTTAGCAGGCCCCCGTAAAAAGGGAACTGGCCTGAAAATCTAGAGCCCATGGACCTGGGCGAGACAGCCTGCTTCAGCTCTGTGTCCTGCACCCTTCTGGGGTATGCATGCCCCTTTCATCTTTCTAGTCTCTCCTACTCCCTGCTATTGCCACACGTCACAATTCCCTGCTCCTACTTTTCTCCCTCTCTTCAATCAATCTACCCAATGGATTTTTATAAATTATACCCTCTTTCCTTTTTGGGACCTCACATGCAGAGGGTTGGGTACACCTTAACTGATGGAGAACTCTCATCATTAGTCTACACAAGGGCCCCCCACTTACTTTGCTTACTTACTTCCTTTTAGATGGATTCCCCCTTCTCGCTGCCCTTTCCTGAAACAGCCAGTCATTCTGATGCATTTGTTGTATTATTGAACTTTTATGTGCTTAATTTGCAAAGAATATTTCGCTTGAAACTCTCTTAACTTCCCTTTTAGAGGTTATTTTTTGGCTCATTCACCTAAAATGACTCTTAAAAAAATTCATAGCTTTAGGGGTACGATTGGTTTTTAGTTACATGGATGCATTGTATAGTGGCAAAGAAGTCTGGGATTTAAAGTTACCCATAACTCCCACTAATGCACATTGTACCCGACAGGTGATTTTCCATCTCTCCCCCTCTCCCCACCCTGCCTTTTCTGAGTCTCCTCCAGTGTCTATTCTCCCATTCTATGTGCCTTTGCAGCCTCTTAGCTTAGCATCCAGTTTTAGGTGAGAACATGTGGGATTTGTTTTTCTGTTTCTACAGTATTTCACTTAGGATGATGATTTCCAATTTCATCTTCATTTTTTTCTTAATGGTTGAATAGTATTCCATGGTATTTATATACCACATCTTCATTATCCACCGATCAGTTGGTGGGCCCAAAGGTTGATTCCATGTCTTTGATGTTGTAAATTGTGCTGTGATAAACATACAAATAAGGATGCTTTCTTTGTATAATGACCTCTGTTTCTTTGGGTAGATACCAAAGTGGGATTGCTGGATGGAATGGTAGATATACTTTTAGTTCATTGAGAAATAGAGGTTGTACTAATTTATACTCCCACTAACAGTGTACATATAAGCATTCCCTTTTCAATGCATCTGGGCCAATGTCTGTTTGTTGTTGTTGCTGTTGTTGTTGTGATTTTTAAATAATGGCCATTCTGACTGGTGTTAGATGATATCTCACTGTGGTTTTATTTTGCATCTCCCTGATGATTAGTGATGTTGAACATTTTATCATATGTTTGTTGCCATCTGTATATCTTCTTTTGAGAAATGTCTATTCATGTAATTTGCCCATTTTTTAATGGGGTTATTTGCTTTTTTCTTGCTTATTTGTTTGAGTTATTTGTGGATTCTGGATATTAGTCCTTTGTCAGATGTGTTGTTTGAGAATATATTCTCCCATTCTGTTTGTTGCTTATTTACTCTGTTGATTATCTCTTTAGTTGTGCAGAGCAAGTCCTACTTCTTTTTGTTTTTGTTGCACTTGTTTTTAGGGTTTTAGCCATAAATTTTTTGCCTAGGCTGGTATCCAGAAGAGTTTTTCCTAGGTTTTCTTCTAGGGTTTTTAAAGTTTCAGGTCTAACATTTAAGTCTTTAATCCATCTTAAGTTAATTTTTGTATATGGGAAGAACGAGGGATCAAGTTTCATTTTTCTGCAGGTAGATATCGAATTTTCCGAGCATCATTTGTTGAATATGGTGTCCTTTTCCCAGTGTATGTTTTTGTCTGCTTTGTTGAAGATCAGGTGGCTGTAGGTATTTGGATTTATTTCTGGATTCTCTATTCTGTTCCATGGGCTCATGTGTTTGCTATTGTAGAAAGATCATGCTGTTTTGGTTACTATAGTCTTATGGTATAATTTGAAGTCAGGTAGGTAATGTGATGCCTCCAGCTTTGTTCTTTTTGCTTTGGCTATTCTGGATCTTTTTTGGTTCTGTATGAATTTTAAATTTTTTTTTCTAATTCTGTGAAAAATGACATTGGTAGTTTGATAGGGATTGAGCTGAATCTGTAGATTACTTTGGATCACATGATCATGTTAAAATGACTTTTTGTTTCCTACCCAATTTAGAAATTCTAGAATTAAACAACGCCACTTGATTTTTTTTAGAGGAGAGCGAAGGGACTGTCTCAATGTAACAGCCCACAAGGGCAGAGCAAGAGCTAGAGCCATTTTCTGCCACCCTCCATCAGGGCTCTCTTTACTGCCCTTTGATAGCATTCCCTTTTTTGGACTTTTCAGTTTAAACAATTTCTTGTACTTGAGGGTTCAAAATATAATAAATCTGTGTAAAGAAAAGTATGGGAATTGAGTTGATCAAAGAAATGGATAAAAGGAAGGAATGGACATCACAAACTATTCTCAGAAAGGTTGTATCACTTCCCAATTCAATTTCATTCAGTTTAACAAATATGGGTCAGGCCTTAGGCCAGGAGCTATTAATAAAATAAGACATATTCCTATGCTCGAGAAGTTCATTTTCTTGGAAAGAAAAACATATGAAAGAAAAGTCAAATGGTGTATCAGGGTTATAACAGAGAGAAATCATAAAGATACCTGGAGACCTCAGAGAAGTTAGGTGTCCCTGGAGTTCAGGGTTGTTATCACAGAGAAGATAAGTATGAGATAAGCAGGGAGTCAAATCCAAGGAGCATGTTCCATGAAAGTTCAAAAACATGACAGAAGCAGTTTGGCATGTTTGGGAAACTCCAGGTATTTCTTTGTGGCTGATAGTAACAAGGGGTCTGTCATCCCTTTTTTTTCAGCTTGGGATCATTATCTCAGCAAGAAGATTCTAAAACTATATGTTCCAGCTCTGTGCTGAGGTTGTAACTTGTACTGAGCTTCAGTCCAGAGAAAAGGGCTTATTGTAAGAAAATACTCAGGACTATCACTTTGGGGTCAAATCTGAACCTGCATTGCCAAGCAGTTCCATCTAGTTAATGGTGGCTGTGTGGGCCATAAGCCCTGTGATCACTGGCTGAGTCCCTGATAATATCATTTCTGTACCAGCTTCTTCAGCTCATTTAACTTCCCACAGGACTAGGGAAGAGCTCAGCCTTGGTCTCTGCCTTTCACTGGCACAACTGCCTCACTGTCAGCTCACAAGATTCCAGGCAAGTCATAAGTCTAGAAACTCTGTGATCACTGCCAGGCTGCACAGTTTATGATGAACAATATTCTCTCCAGCCGGAGATGGGCACTGCTATTTTGTTGCCCTCTGTCTTTTAAGCAACCTAAGCTAGGCTCTGCTGTTCAGGGTGAGTGTCTCTTGCTCAGGATGGATCCCTAGGGGGTCACTGTGTTCCTTATTGAGATGCTGCTTCCCCACTCCAGCCAGATGTCCTATGCCCTCCAATTCACCAGACAGGCACCAGTGCTTCTGTTTTGATTTTCTCTTACTTCAGGGACACTTGTTTCCTGTCTTCCCATTCAGGGATTAATTTCCTCTGAGCCATAGCCCTGTTGCCCAGTGGCACCTAGCATATTATATTTTCCTCTTGAGACCAGACTCAGTATTTCAACACTTCCCTCCAAACCGCTCCAGTCCCATGGGTCTGAAGAAGAGTGGGTCTTTAACTATGGACTTAGTGCAGCACACGGGGATGCTGTAAATATCATTTACTCTGTGCACTACACCACAAGATTTCTTTTTTTTTTTTTTTTGAGTTGGAGTCTCACTCTGTCGCCCAGACTGGGGTGCAGTGGCCACTCCCAGCCACCGCAGCCTTGACCTGCTGGGCTCCGGCAATCCTCCCACCTCAGCCTTCCAAGTAGCTGGAATTACAGGCGCACGCTACCACACCCAGCTAATTTTTTAAATTTATTGTAGAGATGAGGTCTCACCAAGTTGCCCAGGCGGGTCTCGAACCAGTGGGCTCAGGCAGTCCACTCACCTCAGCCTCCCAAGGCTCAGGATTACAGGCTGAGCCACCGAACCTGGCTAAGATTTCTTAAACATTAATTTTCATTCCAAATTTACTTCTGGAAGGCAGCTGTCTCTTTCTAATTTTTTTCTGCATCCACAGCCTCTAATCTATTCTGCTTATAAGCAAACATCTGCTTTCAGATACTCAGAGCAAGGCAGACTTCATCTGAACTAGCTCATGGCACCATTTAGGAGTGCTTCCTGGAGGTCTCATTCTCAACTGTATCAATTTGCCAAAATATCTATCCCCTAAATATTTCTCCTTTTAAGAGTGGATAAATAATTTGCTGCTAAGAAAATAAGATTTTTTTGAAATCTCAGATTTAACCTGGTACTTAATTTGCTGTTTTCTGTCTTCAGTAGACTCTTCATACTGTGCTTATAGCTTTTAAAGACAATCATTCATTAAACAAATATTTGTTGAAAGGCTACTGTGTGTCAAGTTCTTGACTAGGTGTGAAACATGTAGCAGTGTTAAGTAAAGTTTTTATCTTTATGGAACTTACCTCCTGGTGGGGGAGATAAACAATAAACACAACACATGTCAGTGATTGAGGTAATTAGAAATTGTAGTAAACTTTCCTTACTCTTACCGAGTACCAGCTACTCTGTGTCACTTAGCCCCAAGCTAAGTGCTTTACCCATTGTTATGGTCTGAATGTTTGTGTCCCCACTTGAAACTGATATGTTGAAATTTAATCTCCAATGTGATACTATTATGAGATGGAGTCTTTGGAAGGTGATTGAGTCATGAGAGCAGAGTCCTCATGAATGGAATAAGTGCCATTTTAAAAGAGGGCCCAGAGAGCTGCTTCAACCTTATCACCACATAAAAACACAGGTAGAAGGTACTGTCTGTGAGGAAATAACTTCTCAGCCTCTAGAACAGTGGGAAATAAATCTCTGTTGCTTTAAGGTACCTGGTTTATGATACTTTGTCATAGCAACCTGAAAAAAATAAGACATCCATGTTATCTCACTTAATCTTTATGAGAATAAGATACTGCTATATTATCCTAACTTTATAGCAAACTTGTGAAGTGGGTGAAGCAGATATTTTTATCTGTGTTCCAAAACTCATTAGAGAACCTCTTATCCAAAGTCACAGAGCTAGTAAACAGTGGGACTAGGATCCTGGTTTCTGTGGTTCTAAATCCACACGCTTAGTCATCACATGCTGTTTCATGTGTTACGGGGTTGATAAAGGGAGAATACTGTTGAGAGGTTAAGAAGGGCTCTTATGACATTGCCTATCTATATTGCAATGCACATAATAATAACTTGCATGTGCTTCTTGGTACTACAACTATTCGTGTATATATCAATTTTTGTCATGACTGAAGTTCATTGAGGAGCAAGGATGGTGTTTGACTCTTGTGCATGTCCCTTTACTTATAGTTCAGTGCCTAGACAGAGAGAATTGAATTGGACTGAAAAGCTGTATCGGATTATCTAACTGAAGCATCATGCAAGCCATAGATATAATTTTAAACTTCCCAGTAGCCACATTACAGATACAATGAGAGTTAATTGTAATGACATGTTGTTATTTGAACAGGTAATCAACATAAAAATTATTGAGTTATTTTACATTTCTCTTTTCATATGAAGTCTTTGAACTCTGGTGTGTACTGTACACCTAGAGCACATCTCAGGACAACCACATTTCAGGTGCTCATTAGCCACGTATGTGGTAGTGGCTACAACACTGGACAGCACAGAAAATATTAATAAAACCAATGAAGCATGAATGGGCCACAGGTAGATAAGACTGAGTGTTCTTTCTGTTCTTTAGGCTAGATCATCTCTGTTGACTCGTCTTCAAGTTAATTGTTTGCATCTTCAAATCTTCTGTAGAGTCCATCGAGTAAATCTTTAATTTATTGTCAACCTCAGAAGTCTATGGGCTCTTTTTAAATAATTTATATCACTTTTGACATTATCTACTTGATGAGACATCACTCTCATGCTTTTCTTTAGTTCTTTAGATATGGTTTCCTTTAGTTCTTTGAAACTATTTTAAACAAAACTTTTGTAAATATTGAAAAATGTTTCTACTTAAAGTCTTTGTCTAGTAAGTGCAATGTCTGGACTTCCTTAGGGACGATTTCTATAGGTTTTTTCCTATATATGGATCATATTTTCTTGTTTCTTTGCATGTTCTGTATTTTTTGTTGAAAACTGGACATTTTAAATAATATAATGTGGTAACTGTGAAAATCAGATTCCCTCCCTTGACATGCTCAGGATTTTTTTTTCTTTTAATATTGTTGCTGTTTGTTCTATAGAATTGGTTTTTACTGACTTTTTACAGCTAATTCTGTAAAGTCTATATTTGTTGTGTGTGGTCACTGAATTCCTGCTTGATTAGGAACTAGACAGGAATTTTCTTAAATATGTGAAACCAAGACATCTTCCAGTTTTTGCTAAAGGACTCTTTGCATTTTGGACCATACCTTTAACATAGGCCTCAACTTCCATTTCTTGCTTGCTCACAGCCAAAGTGAGAGCTTAGGGCCTTCTCAAGTCTTTTATGAGCATGCCCACAACCCTGAATATGTGTATAGTCCGTATCATGTGGCTTTTCATAGTCCCAGGAATATGTCAGATTTTCAAAGTCTCCATGGACATCTTATTTCCCAACTTTCCCTCTTAAGCTTCTTTGTTAGTTTGTTGTTTGCCCTAATTATTATCCACTGAAAGTTAAATAATTGCCTATCATTGTTTTCAACCAAAGAGCCCGGAAAAAGGCTTTTTATACTGGACAGCTCCGAGGTCATGTCAAATACAGACAATTTTGCAAGTAGAGCCCTCCAGGGAAACACTGGATAAGTCAAAGAATAATAATTCTCTGGGAACGAGGCTTTGAGGGAGCTCCAGCTCAATGCTACTTCCTCCAGTGGCTGCCGGGCTGCTGGTTTTCACTATCAACTCAGACTGGTAGTTTTCAAGGTTACTGTGAAGCTAAAGATAGGAGAATGAGATTAGGGTAAGTTTAAAATGCCACAAAGCTTACTGTCCTTACTGACCTTTAATTGCCTTTTTTGAATGAATGCTTCCTGGATTTTTGCTAGCCTTTGGTTAGTTTCCAGAGTTCTGAAAAAGGTGATTCTGACAATTCTTGCAAGTCATCTCGTTATTCTTACGGAGAAGAGAATTTGTGAAGGCCCTTACTTTTCCATTTTCTCTGATGGCACTCCCTTATTTTTCACTTTTAAATAGTGCCCTTATAGGCAGGGTCATCTATTTCTTCTGCCCTTTCTTCCTTCTTGCAACCAGAAGGCAGGTATGATTACAGGGGTAGGTGCAACTATCTTACATCATGAGGCGAAAAATTGTTCATTGAGCTTGGTTGGTAGAACAACAAGCTAGAAGGAGCCTGAGTCCTGATGATTGCTGACCCATCATGCTAGCCCTGGATCACCTACCTGAACATCTATGTGAGAATTAGGCATATATGTCATTTAGGCCACTGCTATTTTAGGTGTCCTATTACATTGCTGAACCCAAATCCTAACTAATGCACCAGTGAAGTAGACAAGGCAGATTTGTTACCATACTTTGCTTTTTATGTGGAAACATAAAGTTCAAAAGTATTAATTGACATTCTCAAGGATGAACAGTTATTATGAAATGATTGAGTCAAAGTCCATATCCATATCCAGGCATTTTGATGTCATAGCTTGCCCTCTCTCCCTTCTCATATCTCTTTGATGACATGCATGTTATCAATTTTCTCCTGCAGCTGAATATCTCATTAAGGGACATTCTTCCATAAGATATGTAGGCATAGGATGGCCTATGTATTGTGATCTGAGGTGCAATGACTGAACATCTTAAATCCATAAATATCTCACCCACAGCTTTGCAATGGGAGAAGGGAAATACCTAATGGAGATTCAGAAAATAGAAGCAGCCTTCCTTTACTCAAGAACACTTGAGATGCATTCAGTGGAACCCTTGTGCAGTAGACATGAGATTGTTCCATTGTCTCTATCAAGAACAGCAGTGGGTGCAGAGATGGAGAAGGAAATTAAAGAGGTTTTGAGAAACTGCCATAGAGATGGCAGTCCAAATGAAATGCAGGGAAACTTTAAGGGGAATGAAGAGAAGGGGGAGAAAAATTCAGAGAATTTTGGCTGAAATCAAGCAGAGTAAGAAATGAAGGATGGAAAATACTTACGCTTTATTCTTTTTGCATGTTTTTTTTTAACTAAGGGAGAAGATTTAACTTTAAATTTCAATTTTGTCTTGGTTTTTTAAAATTTTTATTATAAAGATATGGGGTACAATTCAGGGTTAGGTATATAAACATTTCAGTTTTGAATTCTAGTTTCTTTTTTTCTTCTTTTTTCCTTCCACCTCCCTTTCCCCTCTCTCTTTATATCAATAACTTTGGGGATACCAATAGTTTTAAATTCTAATTTCTGTATAGGAACTTAATAGAAGATGATTCATATTGTATTATCTGGGCTAGTGTATAACATCCTTTGTTATATAGTTTTCTGTTGAAAATTGTATAAACTCAAGAGCTCTGGAGCCAGAGTTACCATGTTCAAATTCTTGCTCTACCACTTTAAGGTACACCACCCTGGAAAAGTGACTTTAATTTTTTTCTGTCTTGGTTTATCTCCCTGTAAATGAAAATAACAATAATGCCTGCTTACATGGCATTGGGGGCATATGTGCTGCATTTAGCACGATAAGTTGTATTATGTACTCACTGTGGCAGGAGACCAACCCTCTGGATTTGGGGAGTAGAGTGGTTAGAGGTTTCATTGGAAAAAAAGAAGAGATTTCACTTAGACTTTTTAACTTAACCACATACTCCAACACAGCTTTGACAGAGAGTTTGATGGAATAATAAGTCCTTTCCTGGTTATTAGTTAAATTGGTGCTTTATTTTATATCTTGTTGTAACTCTTTGCATTCACATGTCCTCAGCTGCAAACACAGTAGTGCATTAGAGGGGCAAGTTACAGTAGGATTCAGCCATAAAACCCCACTATGGCTTCTATGGGATTTTCTGTCTAGCTCTTCATCTTCTCCAAAAGAAGATACCCCATCTGATCTCAAAACATTGTTACTTTGAAAGCTCACACTTAACCTGTAGCATATAACCCTGTTTACTCTGGTCACAAGTGGTTGGTCTGAAGTGAAAATATCCTTTCATAACAGTTCTAAAGACCTAGGAATTAGACATTTACATTAAAAATTTAGCATCAATTAGTGACCAAGTCTTCTGCCAAATAGAAGTTGTCACATTTCAATGAGGAGAAACAGAGACAGACACAGAGAAGAAGAAAGAGGAAGGGGAGGAGGAGGAGGGGAGGTGAGGGGAGTGGAGGGAAGGGAGATGAAAGGAGAGGAGAGGAGGGAAAGGGAAAAGGAGAAGGAATAAGAGGAAAGGGAAGATAAATATTCTGGCATGTTTTCTTTCCTGGAGTCTGGTTTAATTCACAGACCTCTTGTGTGTACGTCTCTCCCTCAGTTTAATAGTGATGTCTTGACTTCTTGGACACCCCCTCCCAATACATACACAACATTCTAAGCTAATTTGTCTTGTTTTTTTTTTTCACTTTCAACCAAACTAATTCATTTCTACTAACACTCTAGTTCCCTACTGTTTTAGATCTGTCTTCAATCCCAGCCCATCTACCTAGAGCTTCTCATCTAGATATCACCAGAGTGCTCTCTTAGGAGGCAGGATGCTGGTTTCTAGCTATCAAAATATTGGTTATGGCACATCAGTTCATGCTGCTGAAAAGAAAAGAAGACTTCCAATCTTAAACTCACCTTTCTGTCTTGCTATACATGGAATTGAAAGCATTACCATTTGTTGAATACTTGTTATAGACTATGCATTATGTGAGATAAGGTCATATTATCTCCCTCGGACCATAAAATGTTAGAGTGAGAAATAACTGTGCAGACACCTGGCTCAGTTTAGATTAGTAATTTGAGATCCAGCCATGAAAGCTGTAGTAAGAGGAGAATTCATATCCCTACAAATACACATGAAGAAAATGGAAGGATCACAAATTAACAACCTAACAAGTCACCTAAGGAAGCTGGAAAAGCAAGATCACAAAAACCCTAATTTCACCAGAAGAATCCTAATCACCAAAATAAAAGCCCAAAACCAGGACATAGAAGACAAAAAGATAATACAAAAAAATCAACGAAACAAAAAGCTGGTTCTTTGAAAGGATAAACAAAATCGATGGTTCCCTAGCTAGACTGACCAAGAAAAAGAGAGAAAAAGCCCAAATAAACACAATCAAAAACACAAAAGATGAAGTCACATCTGACCCTGAAGAAATACAAAAGATAATTAGAGACTATAATGTACACTTGTATGGAAACAAACTTGAAAACCTTAAGGAAATGGAGGACTGTCTGACATCACACAACCTGCCTAGGTTGAAACAAGAAGAAATTGAGACCCTAAATAGACCAATAACAATCAAGGGAATTGACTACATAATAAGAAAACTACCTACAAAAAAAGCCCTGGACCAGATGGCTTTCCAGCAGAATTCTACAAGACATTTAAAGAGGAACTGATACCAATCCTACCGAAGGTATTCCAGGCAATTGAGAAAGATGGAACTCTCCCCAAATTATTTTACAAAGCTAACATCACATTGATACCCAAGCCAGATAAAGATCCAACAAAGAAAGAGAACTACAGGCCAATATCTTTGATGAACATAGATGCTAAAATTCTCAATAAGATCCTAGCAAACCGGATTCAACAACACATCTCAAAAATCATCCATAATGACCAAGTATGCTTAATCCCTGGGATGCAAAGCTGGTTCAACATTCATAAAACCATTAATATAATTAAATACATCAACAGATGTCAAAACAAAATCCACATGATTATATCATTAGATGCAGAAAAGCTTTTGATAAAATCCAGCACCCCTTCTTGATAAAAACCCTCGAACATCTAGGCATATGGGGAACATACCTCAAAATAGTAAAAGCCATCTACGAGAAATCCACAGCCAGCATACTCCTAAACAGACAAAAATTGGAATCATTTCCCCTGAAAACTTGAACAGGACAAGGATGCCCACTCTCACCTCTCCTGTTCAATATAGTATTGGAAGTCCTGGCTAGAGCAATCAGAGAAGAGAAGGCAATCAGGGGTATCCAAATAGGAAAAGAGGAAGTCAAATTATCTCTCTTTGCAGATGACATGATCGTGTACCTTGAAAACCCTAGAGAATCTGTCAAAAACCTCCTTATACTGATAAAGGACTTTGGCACAGTCTCAGAATATAAAATAAATGTGCAAAAGATAATCACATTTCTTTACACCAATAATAAACAAACAGAATCCCAAATAAAAAGCACAATTCCATTCACAATAGCCACAGAAAAATGAAATACCTCGGCATCTTCCTAACCAGAAACGTGAAAGACCTTTACAATGAAAGCTACAAAACACTGCTCAAAGAAATCAAAGATGACACAAACAAGTGGCAAAATAACCCATGCTCATGGATTGGAAGAATCAACATTGTGAAGATGTCCATCCTACCTAGGCAATCTACAGATTTAATGCAATACCCATCAAATTACCAGCAATATTCTTCTCAGACCTAGAAAAAACAATACAGGAATTCATATGGAAACACAAATGACCAAGAATAGCCAGAGCAATCCTCAGCAAAAAAAAAAAAAAAAATGCAGGTGGTATCCCATTACCAGATTTCAAACTTTACTATAAAGCTACAATCATCAAAACAGCTTGGTATTGGTACAGAAACAGGCATACAGACCAATGGAATAGAATTGAGATTCCAGAAGCAAAACCTCAATTTCTCAACCAACTCATCTTTGACAAAGCCTCCACCACCTACCACTGGGGAGAGGAGAACCTATTCAGTAAATGGTGGTGGGAAAGCTGGCTGACCACATGCAGAAGACTCAAACAAGACCCCTATCTATCCCCATACACAAAAATTAATTCTAAATGTATTAGAGACCTAAATGTTAAAACCTCAAACCATAAAAACCTTAGAAAATGCAGGACATACACTTATGGAAATGGGAACTGACATCCAATTCCTGAACAAAACCCAAAACCCACAGGCCATAAGAGATAAGATAGACAAGTGGGATAAGATAGACAAGTGTCTATCTTGATGAGAGATAAAATAGATAAGTGTCATTAAACTGACAAGCTTCTGCAAAGCCAAAGAAACCATCAAGAGAGCAGGGAGACAGCCCACAGACTGGGAAAAAGTATTTGCCAACTACAGGTCTGACAGAGGCTTAACATCTTGGATCTACAAGGAACTCAAACGTCCTGAAAGGAAAAAAACATACAACCCCATTATAAAGCGGGCAAGAGATATGAACAGACACTTCACAAAGGAAGACATCTGAGCAGCCAAAAGACACATGAAGAAATGTTCAACCTCACTAATCATCAAGGAGATGCAAATCAAAACCACACTGAGATACCACCTAACTCCAGTCAGAATGGCAATTATCAGTAACTCAAAAAATAACAGTTGCTGGAGAGGGTGTGGGGAAAAGGGAACCCTTCTACACTGCTGGTGGGAGTGCAAACTAGTGCAACCTCTGTGGAAAGCAGTGTGGCGATTCCTAAAAGCTCTAAATATCGACCTCCCATATGACCCTGCAGTCCCCCTACAGGGAATATACCCTGAAGAGTTCAAATCACTCTATCAAAAAGATACCTGCACATGAATGTTTATTGCAGCATTGTTCCCAATAGCAAGAACCTGGAACCAACCATGGTGTCCATCAAAAGAGGACTGGATTAAAAAATGTGGTACATATACACAATGGAATACTACACAGCCATAAAAAAGAACAAAATCATGAATTTCGCAGCAACCTGGATGGAACTAGAGTCTATAATACTGAGTGATCTCTCACAGAAACAAAGATCTGAGTATCACATGTTCTCACTCATATAGTGAACCTTGAACATCTGTCATAATACTATAAAAAAAGGACTGACAGTGATGGGAAATTATGGGGGGGAGAGGGGAAGAGAGGTGGGACTAACGGCAGTCAACATCTGTCTGGGGATGGGGAGACACCCCTTATTAACAAGGGTGCCTGAATGATGCACATTGTATACCTAACCCTTAACTGTACCCCACAAATTTATAATAAAAAATATGTTTAAAAAACCAAAAATTTGAGGTCCAGAGAGATGAAGGTGTTGGGGACAAGGGTTGTAGTAGCAATGCCCCCATTTCCTGCTTAAGTTCTGAATCAATTAAAAAACATAAGACCAAAAAGTAAATTAGGTGGAGCCCAAATATTATGCACAATGCTAATATATACCAATATCGTATAATGTGGCTAACAACTGTGAATAAGTGATCTTGATACTGAAGTTCTCAATATTAGGGAGATCACCTCACTCAGATACACTGAACTGAGGAGCATCTCTTTCTAAGGGAAGAGCCTGTCCATTCAGGAGCACTGCAGAGCACAACCCCTGTGTATAGCCAGCTTGCAAGGGCATGGGGAAGCACATGGATTGACAAATCGACTTTCACTTTCCATGGACATAAATGAGCTCATGGGTGGATGGATGGCACGAGAATTATGCTGCTCACACTCCCTGCACATGGGAGGCAATATTGGGAATATGAAAACAAAGTGTGTCATACCCCACCCACCCCTCCAACAGCAGAGATTTATTTAAACTAACAAAAGTAATTAAAGCAGAGCTGGGACCAAAATAAAGGATTTTGGTGTTCTTCCTATTATATAATTCCGTTCTTGCCTATAAATAATTTTGAAATCATCCCAACAGGCCCAGAGAGGCCAGGGTAGGTGTGATTCTTAAATACTCCTTGTAATAACTTTATGTAATAGATAGTATTATCAATGTTTTACAGATAAAGAAATATAAGTTCGGAGAGGCTAAGTGGTATGTGGATGATTACACATAGCTCTCTCCATTCTAGAGTCCTGTTGTCTCACTTGTGTCTGTCCAAGTATGAAGCTGTGGATTTGAACCCAGATTTGGGATGTGAATCCAGATTCATCTGACTGTTAAGTCTGTGCTCTTTCTACTACATTACGGGTCCTCCCAATGGAATGAGCAACAGACGCCACTTGGGAACATAAATGTTGTAGCAGCTCATGGCGAGGGGAAAACTCTCAAGTATAAGAGACAGAAACAATTGTGCTGAGGATTTTGATAGGCAGAAAACAATGGTCAGAGAATTCTAGACAAATGCAATAAAATAAGTAAACTTTTCTTATTCCCCTCTTGTCAAGGCCTGAAGTCATCCATATATTGTTTTTTATGAAGAGTTCTGGAAAGCATTCAAAAACAGTTTTCCATCATTATTAATCTTACTGTAATTATTTAAAAGTAACATGGTAGAATAGTATTCGAAAGTATTATTGGCTTTTTTCTCTCCTAGTGTTTCCTCCTTATTTGAGTAGCTAGATTACAGCAATGAACAAATACTATCCCAGCAGCAGAGAAAGGCCTTGAATTTTAGAAGCCTCGGCTCTGAGAAGATATGCAGTACAGAAAACGCAACATGAGTCAGATCGATTTCTCATGCCCCCAAACCATTTAAGGTTTATGGGAATAGAGAAGGCAGTGTGCTCTATGAAGAAGATGAAAGTCACAGAAAATAGAGAAGGCAGTGTGCTCTATGAAGAAGATGAAAGTCACAGAAAAGTCACAGAAAAGGTACCCTGGTGAACTGGAGAACCAGGCTGCAGACAGGACCCAGGGCTTCATTCTTGGGCAGAGACCAGTGAGACAACAGGACTCTAACATGGAGACAGCTGCATGGAATGTCAAGTGTGGTCGTCCTGAGAGGCTGTAAAAGCCGCCATTGCTCATCACAATGTAGGAGCAGAAAATTAAGGCAGAGAAACATGGTTTTGCTCCGTTGGGTTCCACAGCTCACGTGCATGGGGGCAGCAGCACGTTCACCCTGAGTGAGACACAAGATCCTAAGAGGGTCCCAGTCACCAAGGATCTTAGATTGAGAATAAGAGATGATACATCAGTGACTTGCCTTGAACCAAAAACTGGTTAGGCACAAGACAGCAGCCGTGTACCTGCCTAGGTAGGTAATAGCCCAGACCAGGTACTCCTTGTCCCCTCCCCTTGACCCCACTGAACTGTCTTCAAACCCGTGGCTCAGCTCCCAATTGTTTGAGCCTAGGAGTTTGACACCAGCTTGGACAACGTAGTGAGAGCTTGCTACAAAAAAAAAAAATCAAAAAATTAGCTGGGCATGGTGGTGCAGGCCTATAGTACCAGTTACTTGGGAGACTGAGGATGGAGGATTGCCTAAACCCAGAATGTCGCGGCTGCTGTGAGCCATGATGGTGTCACTGCACTCATGGCGAGGGGCGATGGGGTCAGAGTAAGACTCCGTCTCAGAAAGAACAAGGAAGAAATCAGACAAACCCTGAGGCAGCTGGGGAATGGTGCCGACAACCAAATGGATGGAGATCAGGTTTCTGTCCCTTAGCAGATTAGGGATGCATATGTAGATTTTAAACTGAGTTATGGAAAAATACATTTGAATTTAAACACTACAGATTGTGGATTAGAATTCTTATCTGCTATACAAACATGGTTAGTACCTTTAACTAGATTATTTAGAATCCTCTCAAAGACCCTGTTAGATTTCTTTCATCATTACTTCACAGATGAGAAATTGAGACCAAGAAATTAAGTAACTTACCCAAGGATACACAGCTGGCAAATGGAGGGAGAAGGAATTGAGTTCATCTGGTCATAAGCCTCTGTTCATTCTAGAGCCCAGCTTTGAAGGACACAGTTACCTCAGAAATGGGGAAGGGGATAGGCAGAAAATGAGAATAACTGGAATCATTACAGGGCCAGTTGCCAAATTATCTTTGAAATGACTGTGATTCACTCACAAGAAGGAAGGTAGCTGCTTTGAAAGAATCAAAATGTGTCTTGTGGCAAGAGGCAGTTAAATTCTGGTCCCCTTGGGTCAAATCCGCTTTATGCCTCTTTGGTACACACACAATGAATGAAATTATGTCTAAAGAAAAGGCTGTTTACTCTAGGCTGCATATGGATGGGATAAACCCGGGGCACAGTCTAGCAAATTTGTAAACATAGTTCTCTGTGTTTGCTCTTGACAGCAGCCTTCTTTGTGTGTCCACAATTAGCAGGAACAAAGCCCAGGAGGACCAAGCACAAAGGTTCCTATTCCTGGCACAGCAAAGGACACTGACAAACTGGCTGCCAGAGCCAATAGAATTCTTTGGGTTTTTTTTACTTGTGGTGGTTGATGAAAGGCTTACGGAAGGTGGGGAGGTGTCTGTTAGTTCATTTCACAGACTTCAGGACAGGGGATAGATATAGCCCCGTTTACTTCAAAAAGTCCTGTTAATGGGCATTTAGGCTTTCAGTAGGAAAGCCAGACTATCTCAACAAGTGAATGGGAGCAACAGAAAATAGAAATGCTTATAATTAGTAACACCTGCTTCAAGGACTGTTAGACTAGGTCAAATTGTTGCTATGTGCATTTATAAAACAATGAACAAAATAAAACTACACAAAAATTATGCCTCAGTTTGTGGTTTAAAAAGACACCACGATTTCTATTTAGACCACAAATCAGTAAGACTTCAAAATTTCATCCAAGGCTCTATTTGGTTCTAATCATTGGTTTTAGTAACCTTTTCTCCTACCTAATGTTCCGACCCTTCCTCCA
Source organism: Carlito syrichta (assembly GCF_000164805.1). Lineage (NCBI taxonomy): Eukaryota > Metazoa > Chordata > Mammalia > Primates > Tarsiidae > Carlito > Carlito syrichta. The sequence goes on from NW_007034488.1 coordinate 46,543, forward strand.
GGTTTAGGACACACAGAATGTCCCTCATGTCTGCAAGCAACACTTTCTACGGTGCTGCATTTTTCCAGCTGCCAGGTGGAGTTTTTCTTTCACGCTAAATTGATTTCTGTGAAAAGTCTTCGTCACTTGCAGTGTGATGTTGCTTCTGAGCCTGTGCACCATCCTTACAGAAGGTCCCCAGGTGAACCATGAGCCATTTTCCTGTGACCTCCCCTCAGTGCTGCCCTTTGTGGTGACATTTCTGATCATTGCCTCTGAGACTCCAGCTGCAGCAGCATCCTCTCAGGAGCACAGACTTCACTCTCTGGAATTTTCTTTTTTTCTCTCTTTTATAGCACTGTCTCTACCCTCTGATTTTCTTTGGGGTATGAGTGTGTAGTTCTTGTTTATTAATATACCTTTAAGACATTCCAGAACTATTTTTGATTGAATTCTGTGACTAATAACAGTAGTAATAGACATTTAAAAACATTTTATAGATTACAAAGCACGTTTTAACACTGCAAATGAGGGCCAAAAGGGCTAAATAGAAAAACCACGATACCATAGAGTAAGGGGTTGTTAGGTTTAAAATTCCTGTTCAGGAGAAATTTACTCAGGTAGCACTCAGTTCACAGGTTGTTTTCCTTTTATCAATAGCCACAGTCATCTTAATCTTTCCCAAGTAAATAAAACAGAAATCAACTAGCCAACCAACCAACTCATAGACAAACCAGAAAACTGCAGCAGGCTGTTTTTGATATTGTACTTTATGAGGAGAATAACCTCCATAAGTTCTTGATTTGCATTTTTCTAAGCTTTAAGGTTAGAAACAATAGCAGCTAGAGCTGAGAATAAATGATTAATGATGACTTTACTTATACATTTGCAACAACTACATATGGAAAGACCGAGAATTCTTTATTCTTATTATAAGGAAGTCTTCCTTCTCACTAAAGAAACATTCAATTCAATACATTCTGGGGTATTGATGAGGAGTAGAGAGTGATCAAACACAGGATGATGACAGTTACTTGTCTTAGTGAACCCAGTTGTCTAATTTCTGGCTTATCCCTGAGAGAAGGTTTTGGGGTATCCTGGGTGCATATATGTGTGACTAATGTGTATGTATGCATGGGCATATCTATACATATGCACGCACACACACACACACACACACACACACACACGCTCTTGTATATGTGTGTTTATATTTAAATGCTTTAGTTAGCTTTTTAGCAAACTAAAGATCATAAAGACAGTTAACATTTATTGAGCAATAACAATTTGGCATGACCTCGGTTTAGCACTTTAAATGTATCATCTAATTTAATTTTTTTCTCCAAAATCTTGGAAACAAAGCTCATTAGCCCCTTCTTCATTTTATCTGCTAAGAAAGGTAAGATTTTTTTGTTTGAGTTGGAGTCACACTCTGTCGTCCAGGCTAGAGTGCAGTGGCATGCTCATGGCCACCACAATCTTGACCTGCTGGGCTCAGGTGATCCTTCAGCTTCAACTTTCCAAGTAGCTGGAACTACAGGCATGCACCACCACATCTGGCTAATTTTTCTTGATTTATTGTAGAGATAGGTTCACCAGGTTGTCCAGGCTGGTCACAAACCCGTGGGCTCAGGCAGTCCTCTCACCTTGGCCTCCTAAAGTGCTGGGATTATAGGCATGAGCTACCACACCCCACCTAAGGTAAGATTTTTGCAAAGTTTATATCTTATCCAAATAAATAAAGTGGTAATTTAACCTCGAACTAGCTTGGATTCCATATAATAACTCATTCTATGATGTCACATAAGTCATTCTCATTGAAACTTTTCGATGTCTTTATTATTTTTAATCAAGGTTTAGGTTCCCAGAACAGATGGGCCAGAGACATTGTCCCTTTACAAAGTGAAGGCTCCTCCCCTCTGTGGGTGACCATATCACATTTGCATTTGCATTGTGTCATCTGAAGGTCCCCCATGTTTTCAGCTCACTGATCGATAACAGCATGGCCACCTGATTTACCTTTCCATCTTGGCCATTCCAACCTGACTATTCCTCAGAATTAATCCTGGCAGTCTCAGATTTTCTTACTTCGGATCACCAATGCTATGTCACACTAACCTTGAGGTATTGTTTGCATTGTATCCACCATTCACATAGAAAATGTGTATGAATGATCTCTGGATGGTGCAATCCAGCAGTCTGGCATCTCATTCACCTTCCTATCTAATCTTACACAGTCTTATAACAGTTTCCCAGTTAAGTCTGAGTTCCATGCACTTTATGGTGTCAAATCCCCAGCCTCTCACTTTTCGTATATGGGTGAATCAGTTGTTCTCTGAAAGTAGGGCTAGTGATTTATTTATAATCCATGTTTTCTGCTTTCTTATAATTGTCATCTACTGAATTATCCCCTGCTTAACTGACCACATACATTATCTTTGGAGAGCAGCATTTCCGACTTAAATTTCCACAAAGTAGTGTTTCCATAATTCAATTATTTATTACAAATTCAATATCCGAACTTTTGTTCAGTCTTCCATTTTATTTATTTTATTTTTATTATTATTTTAAATAGAGATAGGATCTTGCTGTGTTGCCCAGTCTGGTCTTGAACTCCTGGCTTCAGGTGATTCTCCTGTCTCGGCCTCCCAAAATCCTGGGATTACAAGCATGAGCCATTGCACATGGCCAGACTTCCATTTTAATCAGCATATTTCTGCATAAACTGTGAGAATGTTCAATATCAAACCTATACATGATATTGATAAGTTTTCTATACAGTTATAAAACAAGTTAGTCACTTTGTTCTCTGAAGACCCTCCTTCTCATCTCTAATTTGCACCTTTTTTGGTAATTATCAGTCTGTATATCTTGCATTATTTTTATCTGCTTCTTCCTATTTGAGTGCACACCCTTTGAGGACAGAAGTTATTTTAAAAAATATTTTATATTCTTGTATGCCTAGTAAAAGCCTTTGCATAATAAACATTTGTTAATATTTTTGTCTTTTTTGTTTATTGCTTTATCTTCAGAAACCTAGAAAAATGTCTGGCACAAATATTTGTTGAGTGAATAAGTTGATGATGTTTGTCATAGGAACTTTAGTCAAGAAATTCTAATGAATAAGAAATTTATGGGAAAGACCAGACAGGTCATAGTACATACACACTCTTTCTGAATTAGAATCTATGAGCTACACTGAATGTGATGAATTATTTAGAAGAAACAACATTAGTAATTCCTATTTAGTCCATAGTGAATACTTGGTGCCCTTTCTGAATATTTTCCATTGTGAAAATCCATTTGCCTGAAGGTTCCTAAGTCATAGAAGAAAGGGAATTGGAGAACTTTGTGTAATCATCACTCCTACCCCAACCTACACACATCAAGTTGTTTTTAGGAGGTGAAGGCGTGGGAGAGCAGGGGAAAGCCAAGAGACATGATAGCTTCAGCTCCATGTGGGACTGCCTACATAATCTTTGGAGTTCAGTGCAAAGTGAAAATGCAGGAACTCTTGTGAAAAAAATTATCAAGAATTTTAAGATGGCAACAGCAGAGAATTATACTGTGCTCAGTGCCCTTCTGAGTGTGGACACAGTTCACATATCCATGAAGTTAGCCTGGGCTTCATGTGAAGTTTATCACTACAGATCCTAGGCTTAGTTTATGGTACTCCATGGAGGAGGAAAGAATTGTGAAAGAAAAAAGATGCTTTTGGTCTTTCTGCAAATTCCAACATTGAGAGTAATCATGGACATAAAAGGGGTTTTTCACACTGAAGCTCTTATCTGCTGAGGCAGAGCTCTGACTTCTGGAAAGAGATAAAAAATTATTGACATCATCAAAGCATTAGGAGAGAGGACCCTGAGGCCCCATCAGAACTACACAACACCTAGAAAAGATCCGTGCAAATCTTGGTCTATAGAGGACATAAATATGGATTCTGAACTTTTTGGGAGTGGTCTTGAGAACACCAAGTTCTTTTAGAATTGGAGCCCCAAATATCTAAAAGGGCCTGAATCAAGTGTAATTTTCATTAATTAATTAATTAATTTTAAATTTTATTTTAAAGATGTGGGGAACAATTCAGGATTAGGTGTACAAATGGTCATCATACAGGTAAAGTTTGGGCCTCCCTTTGGACCCCACTTTGTCTGGTTTGAGATCAGGTGTGCCCCCTCCACTGCCTCCCCTGGCAGTTTCCCACTACTGCCAATCCCTTTCTTATTGTATTATGGTAAATGTTCAGGGTCTGCTTATGAGTGAGAACACAGTTCTTTGTTTCTGTGATAGATCACTGAGTATGATAGACTCTAAATCTATCCAAGTTGCTACAAAGTCCATATATTTGTCCTTCTTTATGGCTGTGTAATATTCCATTGTGTATACATACCACTTTTTAAAAAATTCAGTCCAGTTTCAATGGGCAGTACGATTGGTTCTGTTTTTGTTATTGTGAATAGTGCTGTAATAAACATGCATGTGCAGGTATCTTTTTTGTAAAATGGTTTGAATTCTTCCAGGTATATTCCCAGTAGGGGATTGTCAGGTCATATGGAAGGTCAGTATCTAGTTCTTTTAGAAATCATCACACTGGTTGTCATAGAGGTTGCACTAGTTTGCATTCCCACAAGCAGTAGTGTTCTTTTTTCTCCGCATCCTCACCAGCATCTGTTGTTATTTGTTTTTGTTAATGATGGCCATTTTTACTGAGGTTAGGTGGTATTTTAATGTCATTTTGATTTGCATTTCTCTGAGGCTGAGTACTTTTTCATGTGTCTGTTGGCTGCCCGTATATCTTCTTTTGAGAAATGTCTATTCATGTCTTTGGCCCAATTTTTTTTTTTTTTTGAGTCGTTGTCTCACTCTGTCACTCAGGCTGGAGTGCAGTGGCATGCTCATGGCCACCGCCGCCTCGACCTGCTGGGCTCAGGTGATCCTTCCACTTCAGCCTTTCATGTAGCTAGAACTGTAAAATCAGGTGGCTGATTTTTCTTGATTTATTGTAGAGATGAGGTCTCTCCAAGTTGCCCAGACTGGTCTTTAATCCATGGGCTCAGGCAATCCTCTCACCTCAGCCTCCCAAAGTGTTAGGATTATAGGCATGAGCTGCACATTTTTTATTAGGGCTGTTTATTTTTTTCCTTTTGGCATGTTTGGGTTCCCTGTAGATCCTGGATGTTAGGCCTTTGTCAGATATACAGTTGGCAAACATTCTTTCCCATTCTGTGAGCTATCTCCTCACTCTTTTGATGGTTTCTTTGGCTTTGCAGGAGCTTGTCAATTTGAGGTCCCGTTTGTCTATCTTATCTCTTATGGCATGGAGTTTTGATTAGGAATTGGCTGCCAGTTCCAATTTCCATAAAGAGTCTCCCACATTTTCTAAGGTTCTTATAGTTTAGGTTTTATGTTCAGATATTTGATCCATTTAGAGTTGTTTTTTGTGTATGGTGATAGGTAGAGGCCCTGTTTCAATCTTCTCTGTGTGGCCAGCCAGTTTTCCCAGCAGCATTTACTGAATAGTTTCTCTTCTCCTGAGCGGTTGTTAGCGGAGTCTTTGTCGAAGAAGAGTTTATTGAGAAATTGAGGTTTTGCTCTGGAACTGCTATCCTGTTCCATTGGCCCGTATGCCTATTCTTATAACAATACCAAGCTGTTTTGATTATTGTAGCTTTATAGAAAAGTTTAAAGTCTGAAAGGGTTATACCTTCTGCTTCGTTTCTTTTGCTAGGAATTTTTTTGGCTATTCGTGGTCATTTATGTTTCCATATGAATTTCTGTATTGTCATTTTCAAGTTTAAGAAGAATTATATTGGTAATTTTAATTTTAACACATGTTCTTAGGTTAATAGAAAAAGGTGTGACTTGGAAAATATAAGGTTCACATAAGTCATACCTAGAGCAGTGTGCATTATGGGACACACTGTGGTCTGGGCTATAGCCTTGGCTTGGCCAGGGGCAGTTGTGACTTCTATGAGTCTTAGCTTCCCTAATGAGGGAGCTGGACCAGCTGACACCTTTCAGTATCAGGAGTCAAAAATAAGTCATGGTTGTTTCTGGTGGCATTGCTTGAACAGCTCACAAAACACATCCACATAGAATACTTCATGTGGCCACGTTGAAAGTAGGCCTCCTGCTCCCAATTTAGGCTTCTCCCAATTCATCACACTGTTTTCTGGCATTCATTTCCTTGTTATTAGTTAAAAATGAACTTCACGTTATCTCCAGCTCATAATTTTTTTCTCATCCTGGGTTTACTTAGAGACTTTCTGTGTCAAGTCTCTAGGTTGGGTGGAGACATTGAAGAGATGTCTCTGCCTCTGAAGACCCAGGTAGTGTGCAAACTTGGCCTCTGTGGTAGAAAGTGGTTCTCCTTCCTCCCAAATGGGTATGAGTCAATGTGTCAAGGGAAAACTTCTGAAAGTATTTGGACTTGATTTCAACTTACATTACATCCTTTACATGCCTCTCGGGACAGCAAGAAATTACTTTCCTACTTCTGTACTTTCCCCAAAGGGGAAATGAAACAGACCAACTCCACAAAACAACAAATGGATGACAGAAAAAGGATGACTGACCTTTAGAATCTGACATGACATATCTTGTGTAGGTTTGGAAATAGCTCAGTGCCTATGACAAAACACAGGGCAAGGCCATCAATGTTACAATAGCCAGGGGGGCAGAAGTTGAGCCTCACACAAAGTCCAGAAAGCAAAAGGCTATGGCTATCACAAGACTTCTGACAAAGTTGCTCTCATGTTCAGAACCACATTGCTGGCTGCTGTGTCCAGCTGGCCCTTTATTGGCCAAATGTGAATCAATAAAGACAATTTGTCACTATTTTAATTTGATTAGCATCATGGAGAGGACACGACCTTTGGATCAGACACACTTAAGTCTATGTGAACTTTAAGATGGGAACTAATAATCATCATAATAATACTTGATTCACAGACTGATTTAATAATTTTATGGTAACATATATATACAAAACATCCTGGACCTTTGTGGTTACAAGAAGTTATGTTAAATTCTTTACCATCATCAAAGAAAAGCAATTTCTCTTTATTTATTTATTTATTTTTTGAGCACACAGGATTTATTGAGAGGACAGAAAAGCTCCCACAATGGGAAGGGACCCAAGGGGGATTGCCTAGCAATTTCTCTTTAATTAAAGAGAGCCTATTAAAGAGAATGTTTTGACAGTATGCTGTCTTAGGAATCTATAATTAAAATTTGGTATTAGATCAATAGAAGAGGATACAGATCAGACTTATTTTATATCAATCACCAAGTGCACCAAGGAAAAGAGTCTATTAACTGGAGACTAAGGAGCCCAGTTAGTTAAAGTGATGAGAAATAAGAGCAAGACAATGCACTATTGTTCCTAAGAGGGAGGTCAGATATAAGGATTGAGGAAGAGGATGGATTGCTTGCACTGTCACTTAATCAACATTTATTGGACCCTACTGTGTGCAGAGCATCTGCAGCTGCCTTCAAGTCATAGTCTAACAGGAGCTGCAGGGCACATTAGACACTAAAAGCAAAGCTCCAAAGAGGAGTGCTGCTGGAGTTCAGTTGGTTTGGGGATGACGGTACCAGGGAGGCTTGCCAAGGAGGTGACATTTGAGATAGTCCTTAAGGCAGAAACCTTCAGAATGTTGGTCATAAATTTATTAAAACTATGAACAGGAAGAAAAACCACACATGGTATGAGTATTGTTTTTTGGAGTGTTTGATTCAGTATGTGTACTAGGTCAAAATGTGCACTTCTTACTGTGATTCATTGTAAAAAAAAAAAAGTTTGAAAATTAATTCCTTAAAGGATGAGTAAGATTTAGACATGTTTCTTTGATCTCCTGTCCTTTGCACTGGGTTATTTCATTTCTTGAACTACCCTTCTGTTTCTACTCCCTCGTTTTTGCCTTTCCAAGTCTGATATAAACTACAAAACTGAGTCTAGGCATCACCTCTTCTGTAAGATTCTCTCGACTCCCTCCCACTTGCCATCTCCATCCTGGCGTGGGTTGAAAACTCCAGCACCACGGTCCCACCGCATCCTGTGTTTTCACATTTCACAGCCCCCGTATTACATAGTGATTTTGCCTTCCTGTCTACTCCTATCTCAATAATAAGCTTCCTTAGGTCAGGAGAGCTCACAGGCCTGCATCTTACTCAGGGCTAACCCCATGAGTTTGCCATCTGTGCGGTCACACAGGGCTCTGTACTTAGAAGGGCCCTGTGCTTATATCTCACTGCTGTCATTGTCTTGACATTCTTAATTTTAAAACAAAAAGCTCAAATTTTCAATTTGTATGGTATCTATAAATTATGTCGCCATTCTGTTCCAAAGTCTGGCTTTGTAACAGTTAGAGACCCACAAATAAATTAACAAAAGATGAATAAATGAGTGAATTAAAGCCCATAATTTACTGAGAGTCCATTATGTTAGCCCGGAAACTGGGCTAACAGTGGTCATGTACCCTGTGTCATCCAAATGTCTACAGAGCTAGGGACAAGCAGCACTGTAGGAAGGTATGGTATGTGAGGTGGGGAAGTACAGGGTGTGAAGAAAGTGGGAAGATGGTTTAGTTCAATTTAATAGAAAGAGAAGTCATTAGTGGAAGATGTATCTGGAAAGTAGATTGAGACCAGATTGTAGAAGGAGAGCTGAGAAGCTGGACTTCATTCTGATTGTAATGGAGGCCAAGAAACATTCTGAGTGATAAGGTCTGGAGGAAGGAAAGTTTCTGAGCTGCTTAATACTCTTCAGCTCTAGAAGAGTATATGGGAAACTTAATTTATCACTTGGGAAAGGAAATTTCTGAGGACTTTATGAAGTCAATGTTAGACTGAATTTCATGTGTTTCTTCATAATTGGATGAAAGGCAAATGTTACAAATCAAACCCATTTTAAAAATCAATTATTTTAAATGTACTAAGACAAGTATTTCAAGAAAATTTTTAAAGAAGTAATCAATTTAGTGTACAACTTTGGAAAGGTTTTTTTTTTTTTTTAATGTGACTCATCCATGATTAGGAAGTAGTTGAACACAGAATAAATTAGATTATCTGTGAAATACAAATGTTCAATTTCCTTAAAAAAAAAAAAAAAGATAGCCATTGCCTTGCTGGGTGATGGTGTGACCATGTGTTCTTTGAGCTTATAAGCAGGCCAAGTTTTCTTAAGCTTTGGCCCCCTCCCATTCCTTGGGGAGATGAATCTCCTCTTTCTCTCTTTCTTTAATTTACTTTCTAAATATATTGTTTTCCAGTGTAAAAAAAAGGGGGATAGATTGCCATAAGCCTATCTATGTTGGGAACAGTGTCAGAGCATTTCCAGGTAAGAATATGTGTCTTTGATGAAGAGATCATACTGGTACTCAGTATGTGATTCTTCCAAATAGCTCAGTGAGAAAGCACATACTGTATAGATATGTTGGAGTGACTTCTGGGAAAAACAGTGGAATTTGACTTTTCAAGGTCTTATCTAGCCCTAATTCTTCCTTTTATAAGGGACAAAACTGAAGCACAGGGCGATATGCACCTGGTCAAGGCACACAGCCAGTTAGTAACCAGGTCAAACTAGGGCTCAACCAAGGTTGGTTGTACTGAACTCTGAAAATTGCTGCTATTTTCAGGTTTCTTGGTGTCTGACACATTTCTTTCAGTGATTAGTACTGATCATGAACTCAGACATTACCTTAGAAATAATAAAAATGCAAATCTTTAAGTCCATCTCTATATGGTATGTGTTTTTTTTCCTTTTATTCTCTGCCATAATGGAATCCAAGATAGAGCAAACAGGCTTTAGACATTCAAATTGTGCCTTACTAGCAATTTATAGCTATCTCTATCTAAACATGTTGTATATCAAATATCTAAATAGAGATCAGAGTCATTTTTCTTTTCTTGCTGCCAGTAGATAAGTAAATAGAAAAAAAATAGCAGGAGAAAAAATAGAAGGAGAAAAAAATGCCATTTGCTTAAGGTAAACTAGCTTTTACTATGGCTCTGTGAGATAAGGAAAAAGCATTTTCAGACAGTTGCTCTGGTGATAAATCATGCACAGGAGATTAGAGCTCAGTAGAGATAGCATTGGTACAAGGTGCAGGGATTCTTCTCATGGAGATTTCATTTCTAACCTTGGTAGGTTGCATGCAACTTTTTCAGCAAATGTTATTCAACAAATTTGAACCAACAAACAGTAGAAAGTGTGCCAAGCCTTGTGCCAAGACTGGAGATCTAGGAGAAAACAAGGCATATTTCCTATCTTTAAGAGTTCACAGTCTAGTGTGGAAGCAGAGCAGTAAATAGGCATTCTCAAACATGGTCTAAATTCTATGTTAAACTTGACTCCTGGGTAGTATTGAAATGCAGAGGAAGAGCATGTTCTCAGCATTGATGATCTGGGAAGGCTTCCTGGAGGAAGTGATAACTTGGTGACATGGGGATTGGAGGAAGACAGGAAAAGGTTTAAGGGTATTCCAGACAGAGGAATAGCATGTGCAAAGTATTGGAGTCATGGAGACCCCTGTTCATTCTGTATGTATAGCCAAGAAAACCCCAGGTATTTCTTTTCGATTTTTTCCTGTGATAAAACAAAGTTATTTTCCACCCCTCTCCCAGTCCTCTAAATTTCAAAGAATTCAGTAGCATGTATTAGAAGACTGCACTATTAAAAATAGAGTCATTGAAAAATACAAGACCAGAAGTAAAGACACCTGGTGGATAAACCCGACTTCTGCCCTTACTGTTTATATGATCTTGGCAAGTCATTAATCTTTTAAGCCTTCATTTTCTTATCTGTTAAATGGAGACATTAATGCTTGCCTACACCAGACTCCTTGTGTTAATTGTTGTTAACAAACTACCAAGTGCTATACAACTTGATAGATTTTCTACACACCCACGCACATGGCTGAATAGTTCATGAGACAGTAAATAGACTATAATAATTTTTGTGATCCATGTTTTTCTCATGATTTGACAGTAGATGCCTTCCACACTGCAATCCAAGTGATCAACTGAAAACATAAATCTGATATCATTTTCCTGTTTTAAATACTTTCAGTGGCTTCCCTTTGATTTATCAATATCTCAACCTCAAAATATGACAAATAAGAATCTGCAGACTGATTGTTTTCTTACTTTTTAATCTCTCACAATTTACTTCCTCTGTATTTTAGTAACAACAAGAGACTGAGGTGGCCTCTTTCTTCTCCTACCTTTCCTCCTTCTTGTCCTTCTTCTCTTTTGGGTCCCCAGTTAAACTTCTGCCTGAGACATATTTCTTCTACATGCATTAGGGATCATTTAAAGGACACAGACAATCTGTAACCACATTTCCCCTTGATCTGTAGAAACCTGGATAACACACAGAGGCTAGTTAGTAAAAACAGATCCTAGTGCAAAATCTCACTTTTCCCTCTGTGTAAAAATATCCTTTTCTATTTCACTGGTGGTGAAAGTTTGAGGTATTTTAGTTATTGAGGCTAATCTTGTAACTACAAAATATGAAGTTAATTTTTGCATTTCTGAAACTTCATTTGTCTAAGGACTTTCTGCCAAATGTGTTTGAAAGCAGTACTCAAAACTTTATTCAAAAACCAAGTCATTTATGATCAATAGCATTTTTCATACTTTATCCATACTGTGCAGACACATTTCTCATAAAACTCCTGGGTCTAAAGGCCTCTTTGGGTTATTCTTCTATACAAAGTAAGGGTGTCTTCAAGAGGTGAATTCAACTCTCCTCTTTAAGGAAGCAGAACAGTCCATAGCGTTTCCACAGATTCTGTTTTCTCTCCACTGCCAAACTTCACTTATATCCTTCCTCCCCACTTTCCTAGCTCCCATCTTTGGCACGAAGGGCTCAGTAGTGCTGCTCTTGTTCTACTGTAGCATACGAATAGACCATCTGCAAAGACCTGTAAGAGCTCGCATGACATGACTATGCCAGAGTGGGTTTTCTTTCAGTTGGGGAGAAGGACCTAAGAGATGAAAGGTTGATGACCTCAGCGCCAAGTCTTTCTTTCTAAAGATGATTGAAGGCAAGTACCCAGGCACATACAGAAGCCTCTGGTTCTATTGCATTATATTAACTCATTTGTGAGACTCGTTATAAAGTCACATTCCCCTCTTTGTTCCTGGAGATTCTGATTCCAGGCCTCCATGGAGAGTGTGTAGTAGAGGGTGAAATATAGAAATAACTGCACAAGCTAAGAAAGAACCTCCTCTACTTTCTTGAATGTCTCAGAGTATGAAAATCTTGTCATGATGGAGGGGCAGAGAATGGCAGACAGGGACAGGAGAAGAAATAGGTTCATTAGCTTAAAGCTTTGGTGAAGTTCATTTTGTCTTTTTTGGTGATGCTTCTCAATGACCTCTTTTATAGATAGTCCCCAACTTTCAAATTATCATATGACCCTCCAGTCTACTCAAATGAATTTAAGCACCAAGAAACCTCCAAGCTTCCACAATGACTTGTCACAGAGCCAAGCACATGCTCTGCCAATGATCAGCATCAATTTTGTGTGTGTGTGTGTGTGTGTGTGTGTGTGTGTGTGTGTGTGTGTGTGCACGCGCACACGTGCGCACGCGCGCGCACACACCTATTAGTCACTGTTTGGGAAATACACCATACACCTCATATCTCTTCTTTTTGAATGGAGCGGCCATTGCATGCATGGGAGCCACTAAGACCTCTACCACAGAGGTGGCTGATTGAGCAAATGCATTGTGCATGACTGGAATGTGATTTTTAATAGGTTCATTCATCTGATCAGCCCTGTGGGCACTCTTCTTTAGATCTTTGACTCCCAGCTTAGCAATATTTCCAATCCTGACAGTATTATTCAGCCACATTTGGCTTCTTCCAACCTCTCTTCTGCTATCAGTTTAGCCTGCCCTCCCACACCCGACCTTCACTAGCTGCTCAATGACCTGTCCCTTTTTACACAGTTCCCAACTTATAAATTATCATATGACCCTCCAGTCTACCAGAATGAATTTAATATGTTTCCTAAATGCTTGCTGCTGCCTTGGAGTGCTGCTACTTCTGTAATGTTGAGGTCTAGAAACTAGCATAAGACTCTTTTAAGATCTATGCATTGCTTAAGTATCTAAGCTAATTTGGTCATGAAGGGTAGGCTCTACTGGTTAGAGGGGTTGGTGTTGTGTCCTAATAATCTTGCCACTGAATAATAAAGAAATTTAAGAGAGACCAAATTCTTCCCTGAGTGTTCACATTTATTGTGTTAAATAAACCTCAACTAGTAAGCAGGCACAATCATTCATAAAACTTTTTCTTTTTCTCCCCCTCTCCCTCCCCACCCCCGACTCCATCCTTCAACTTTTTCTGTGAGCACATTCAAGATCTAGCCTCTGTTCTTGTTGGTTATTTGACTATGCCAACAATATACTAGGGGCAGGGTTAGAGCTGACATTAGCAAGCAGAATTTACCACGGAATGGTTCAACACCATCCCTTTCAGGGAAAAAGCCTCAGCCACTATTGAAAGAAGTTTTGGGGGGCGCCCAGTAACGACTCCACGCCGTCTGAACTGAGAGATTT
>NW_007034489.1:0-735 GCF_000164805.1 Carlito syrichta
CGGGGATGAGTCTCCTCTCTCTCTCCAATTTACTTTCTAAACAAACTATATTGTCCAATCAAAAAAAAAAAGAAAAGAAAAATTCACTGGATATGGTGGTGCATGCCTGTGGTTCCAGCTACTTGGAAGGCTGAGGCAGAAGGATTGCCTGAGCCCAGCAGGTCGAGGCTGCAGTAGCAGTGGGTATGCCACTGTACTCCAGCCTAGATTGAGATCCTGACTCAAAACAAAACAAAACAAAAATAGATAAATCTGTGAATATATACTATATGTATGTGTATGTCTATATACAGATGTATGTCTTCTTCTGTGTATATGTGTATATGCAAAGCTATACAGTAGTTTATCATAACATTTATCGCTGTATTTCAGGAGTCTGTTTAATTCACTCCCCACCAAACAATGAGACCCTTAGGAATTATCTTAGTCACCTGGTATGTATTTAGTATTCAGTGAATGTTTGTAGAATGACTGAATAAATAAACCATTCAATGTTTTCATGTGCATATTGTTCATTTTTATATATTTTATAAAATGTTACTTCTGCCCTTTTAAAATTTGATTAGTTGTCTTTTTACTATCATAGGAATTTTTTGGTATATTCTTAGTCAAGGGTATGTTTTATAAATATTTTCTCCCAGTCTGTAGCTTGCCTGTGCATATTCTTAATTGTGTCTTTTGGTGAGCAGAAGTTTTTAATTTTAATGATGAAATTGAAATATTTATCAAATCTTT
>NW_007034490.1:0-710 GCF_000164805.1 Carlito syrichta
ACCCAGACAAGTGGAGAAAAACAGACCTGCTTAAACTGCCTTGCCATTCTCCAGGCAGAGACTTCCATTGCCCCGCCCACCTAGCAACAAACTACCTCAGCTCCTAAGGCAACAGTGTGAGACAGGAGACAAAGCCCCACCCCTATGCTGCAACGAAAAACAAAAGGGAGAGGCTGGAATCTGAGATCACAGAAGTGACTCTAGTCTGATCGCTTATTTTGACTTATGATTTTATCATTGAAACTGTTGGTCTAGATTACGTTTGGTGTTTACCTTCTGACTTATACTGTTTCTTGATTTTTTTGGCCTGTCTCTGTTTAGCTATCAGTATTCTTTAGGGAATCTTTCTTACCTGTCTTTTTTCACTTCTTCCCAGCCCTGTGTCTCTCTCTCACCTGATAGTTGGTATGTATATCTGTTTTCCCTCTTGCACTTCTCCCTTTCGCTTATTTTGACTTATGATTTTATCATTGTAACTGTTAGTTTAGATCACGTCTGTTGTTGACCTTCTGACCTACACTGTCTCTCGATTTTATTGACCTGTCTGTGTAGCTATCAGTACTCCTTAGGCAATCTTTCTTACATGTCTTCCTTCACTTCTTCCCGATCCTGTGACTGTTTTTCACCTGATAGCTGGTATGTATATCTGTTATCCCTCTCGCACTTCTCTCTTTCGCTCATTTTTGACCTAATGATTTTATCATTGTAAC
>NW_007034491.1:0-743 GCF_000164805.1 Carlito syrichta
TCCTCTCTTTTATGCAAGGAAATGAAATGTATTCTAAGATATATATTTTGAGCTTTAAATCATTGTTCTGGTCTCACCATCATTCTTTATCATCAAAAGTAATAATCATTTGAAGTTTCTATGCATCTTTTCCATTCAGAAAATTATGTGTTCACTACATATTTGTATCTATAGAAATAATCATCTTGAGATTGAATGCTGACATGTGCCCTTTTATAATTTACCTATGTTAATATTGTGCATATATCTTCCTGAAACTGTTGTCCCAATCAACATGAAATATTGGATATGTAAATGTTGATGTATATAGACATAATTCTTTTTCTCTGTCTGTTTTTGACTACAGCATTCTTTACTTATGTAGGCCATTAGTAGTTGCCTTTTAAGTTATTCTAAAAATGTTTTGGTAATTCTAAGAATTCAGAGTATATCATTACTTTTTCCCTCTGCCATACATATAAGGGTTTCTCAAGCACACAAACTTTGAGTTTTGGATATACAACTTTACCGTTATTAACTGATACAACATATTCTCTAAAATGATTGTTCCCATTCACTTTCCCACCCACTTCTTATTTATTATTTAAGACTACTTTGCATAATTGGCAAAAATATGCTCTTTGTGTAATTTCTGTCATTCTTTGTAATACTTAGAAAATTGATATTCCAAAATGACTTCACTTAATGACATTGTCACAAATTTCTTTTAATCACCCAATTCTTCCAATAGATACAATAACTCA
>NW_007034492.1:0-724 GCF_000164805.1 Carlito syrichta
GGGCAAGGCGGGCAGTCGTGTAGGCCAGGCCCCCGGAAGTCCGGTGTGTCGATGACGACGAATGTGGCTCAGAGCGCACAGCAATGCAGGCAGCGGCTTTCTGCAGAGCAGCTGTGCCTGAATTATCGGCCCGCTGTGGGCGGGTGCTGCTCCTGCCACTGATGTCTAGGCCAATCCGTTGACGGAGGATTCTGGCAAGGGGCTCCTGCCTCCGTATGCACTCCGGGGACTCCGTGCAACTTTCCACGCTCCAGCCCACTGATCCAGCGGTTGCCCCAACGGAGCTGCAGGGGTGGGGGGGCTTGACCCTCCTGGGCCAAAAGAGCAGAACTTTTAGAAAATGAGTTTTTAAAGTATTTCTGCACAATCGACAATAAGTTATATTTACAGACAAAGACTAGCATTGCTCCTCTGTAATTGTCTCAATACCAATCCTATGGGTGGAAGAGGCCAGTAATTACATTTCATTCACCACTTATTTTACAGAATAGCTGCCCTCCCATTTTAGAGGATACATTTTTCTGGGAAGCCCAAAGGGTAAAATTGTTACAATAGAAAAAAAATCTGTGAGACCTGTTGTTAGACATTGGAAGCTATATAAGCTGAAGTCTCTTCAATTATACTTTGGACTATTAAAATCATGTAATGAGCACATTCAATTTCAAAGTTCTAAGCTTTCAACTACCCATATTTAAGAAAATTATATGGCTTCTGCCCTCCAGAA
>NW_007034493.1:0-2117 GCF_000164805.1 Carlito syrichta
ATGTTGGTTCAAAAGAGAAAAGATAGTAGTGAATTGAAGAAAAGGGAACACATGACAAGGTATATTCTCATAAAATCAAGTCTGCAGCCATTCAGGGGAGTCGAAGAGAGGACAGGGACAGAAACAAACAGTAGATTGCCCATTATTCCTTTGCTTCTAAAGTTAAGATGGTGGGCCCTAGCATCCAGTGGCTGTGGAAGAAAAACTTGACCAATCACAGGTCCCAGTTATGAGTATGCTGTAGGAGGATAAAGAAGACTGTTTTCTGATGCTTTAGAATCAGCTTATGAGCTACTTGGCTTTAGCCAAAAGACATTTCAGTCTTAGATGGAAAACTGAATTCAGACTACTAGAACCTAGCTGGGAGAGAAGGAGGCCAAGCCAGGAGTAAAGGCATCAGGAAGAGGATAGAGCCAGGTCATGTATATGGCCAGTTCTCCAGGTGATAACTAGTCGTGGGTCTTATCATTTTCAGGCACAACTTGGAATGATTTGTCAGTTAACCTGTGAGCCCGACACGGTGGCGTGCATCTCAAATACCTTCCAGCTACAAGCAAGGGTGAGTCGGGGGCATAGCCTGAGTCCACCAGTTGGAGTCTGCGATGCCCATGAGCACCTCACTGCACTCTAGCCTGGGCGACAAGAGTGAGAATACACAAAAAAAGAAACAAGATGCCTACAACTCCTCGTACCCTGTTTCTATGGTAAATACCACAAGGCCTGATCTTGACTGCAAATGGTATGCTCTAGAACTACTCAAACTCTGAGTCAACTGAAACCCTTTCCCCCTCCTGTCTGTGCTGAGACCTCTTGGAAGCTGCTGACTCAGTCTCGATCCCTCAGTCCTCAGAAATTCCCCAGATTTCTGCATCTTGCTCTGGGTCCTGCCAGTTCTGTTCAACCCTTGCTTCCTCAATGGCTAGGGCAGGCAAAGGTCTGTCCGACTCATCGATGAAACTATTTCCTCACATGGCGCTGTGACTCAAGAGGACGCTAACAGGCCTGCCTGACACCCGCCCATCAACTTGGAAAAAAAGGTGCCATCAAACTCTCCTCCCTGTGATCCACCTTCAGTTTGTTTCTCCCTGAGCTCAACAAAGTTCCAGACACTTGGAAGGCTGAGCTGGAAGAGTCGCCCGAGCCCAGGAGTTGGAGGCCGCAGTGTCTGTGACCGTCTACTCTGTGCGACAGAGTTAGACTCTGACTCTAACAATCAAACCACAAAATAAAATTTTAAAAAACTTTGAAAAATGAAACATGAATAATGTTGGAAAAATCATGAAGATAGAGGCATTGCGTATGTTTATACTGTTAGAAGTGTGAGTTAGGCTTTACAATTGTGAAACACTGTGGGGTTAGCTGTTCATGTGCTAACAGCCTACAGTATAGAAACTGCAATCTTAGGAATACATTTGAGAGAAATCATCCCCTATGTAAAGAAAAGAGATGGACTATAATAGTTATGACATCATAGTTTCAGAGCTACGTTCTCAAAACCATACAAATCTTCATCCACGAGTTTCAAAAACATACTTGAGAGTCATCAGAAAATGACGAAATATGAATAACGTACATTCACATGGCTGCATGTAGGAAACCAAATGTTTCTCAAAACCAAATTCATGCTTAACATGATATGATCTCCTATACTGCGATAAAAGAAGTAAAACAAGCTACTTTTTTCGAAATACAGGCAAATAGGCTAAAATGAGGTTAAAATATTATACCTTGATACTTAAGTTAATATTTACCTTCAGCTGAATGCCAGAAATTTCGTTTTTTTAGTCAGATAGTAAGCATAAAAAGAACAATTTTATTATGATTTTGGTATGCTACCTCCATTAAACACTTAAGGTTGTATGATTGCCAACTTAGAGAATACAATGAAGAAACTTATACCCCTTTACTAATGAATATAGAAAAGGCCAAAATCACCTCAATTGCTTTTTCTAACAATAGGCACAAAAGCAGTGTTCTGTTTAACTTGGTTGTCGCTAAGACTTTGTCATGCCTGTGTACATCAGTGATATTGGTCTGTGGTATTCTTTGTTTTTACTTTGCGTGTGTCTGTCTTGTTTTCCTATCAGAGAAGTTCTGGGCTCATATAGTCAGTTGGG
>NW_007034494.1:0-1208 GCF_000164805.1 Carlito syrichta
TCAGCGGGCACCGACTTTCCCTTGAAGAGTGAAAACTCATCATTCACTCAATCTTTGACTCAGCAAATAGTTTTGTGTAAAATAAAACAGAGGATCCAAAGCAGAAGGATGGTCAGTGCACTGCCCGTCAGCCTGCAACTGATGGGGACCCCAACTCAAAAAACAAAACGAAACAAAACAAAGCAGAAAACAAGATAAAGAAAAGAGAGAGGGAGAAAAAAAGAGCCAAGGGCCTTGATGGCTTCACAGCTGAATTTTTCCAAGCAGTTGAAAAGCAAATATAAGTTTAATTTAAACTCTTCACAAAAATCGAAGAGGCAGAAATAATTCCCAACTGACTATATGAGCCCAGAACTACTCTGATAGCAAAACAAGACAGACACACGCAAAGAAAAAACAAAGAAAACCACAGACAAATATCACTGACGAACACAGGCATGACAAAATCTTAGCAAAAACCAAGTTAAATTGAACACTACATTTTTGCCTATTGTTAGAAAGAGCAATTGAATTGATTTTGGCCTTTTCTATATTCATTACTATAGGGGTATAGGTTTCTTAATTACATTCTCTAATTTTGCAGTCATATAACCTGTAGTTTTTAATGGAGGAAGCCTACTAATAAAATCATAATAAAATTGTTCTTTTTATGCTTACTATCTCGCTAAAGAAACGAAATTTCTGGCATTTAGGTGAAGGTAAATATTAAGTTAATTATCAGGGTATTATATTTTAACCTCATTTTAGCATAGTTGCATGTATTTCCAAAAAAGTAGCTTGTTTTACTTCTTTTATCGCAGTACATGAGGTCATATCATGGTAAGCATGAATTTGGTTTTGATAAAAATTTGGTTTTCTACATGCAACCATGTTAATGTACATTATTCATTTTTCGTCATTTTCTGATGACCCTCAAATATGTTTTTCAAACTTGTGGATGAACATTTGTATGGTTTTGAGACCGTAGCTAAGAAACTATGAGGACATAACTGTTATAGTCCATGTCTTTTCATTACATAGGGGAATGATTTCTCTCAAAGGTATTCCTAAGATTGCAGTTTCTATACTGTAGGCTGTTAGCACATGTACAGCTAACCCCAAAGCGTTTCACAATTTTAAAACCTTAACTCACACTTCTAACAGGATAAACATACGCAATGCCCTCTTTCTTCACGATTTTTTCCAACATTACTCATTTTTCATTTTTC
>NW_007034495.1:0-763 GCF_000164805.1 Carlito syrichta
CCTAAGCTTCATCAGTGAGGGAGAATTAAAATCTTTCCCAGATATCCAATCCCTAAGAACTTATGCAGCCACAAAAGCATCTCTACATGAAACACTTAAGAAAGTACTAAACACAGAAGAAAAGGAAAAAAGAACAACGTTCTTCACAAGAGTACAGGGAAAAGAATAAAATATACACGAACCAACCCCAAAAGCAAAAGAAAGACAAAAAGAAAAAAGAAAAAGAAAAAAGAAAAAACCAAGTGGAAGAACAATAACTCAATAAGAACTCCATGATAGGGATGAACTCTCACATTTCAATAATTAGTCTGAATGTGAATGGACTAAACGCACCACTGAAAAGACATAGAATGACAAAATAGATAAAATATCACCAGGCAACAATATACTGCCTTCAAGAGACCCATCTCACTAGAAAGGACATACACAGACTCAAAGTAAGAGGATGGGAAACAAATTTTCAGGCGAATGGAACACAAAAGAAAGGAGGAGTCGCGATTCTAATTTCAGACAAAATACCATTTAAGCTATCAAAAATTAAAAAAGATACAGAGGGCCACTACATAATGATAAAAGGTTCATTCCATCAACAAGAAATATCTATCCTAAACATATATGCACCCAACATAGGCGCACCAACATTCATAAAGCAACTTCTAGGAAAACTAAAGAAAGACATTGACTCTAACACCATAATAACTGGGGACTTTAACACACCACTCACAACCTTAGACAGATCATCAGGACAAAAAATCAGCAAGGA
>NW_007034496.1:0-920 GCF_000164805.1 Carlito syrichta
GCTAAGAGTGTGTACTTTATGAACTTCTGACTGACTGTCAAATATCAAGGGATTGTCTCAGTAATGTTTTCTGAGGGTTCATTTAATCTCTTCTCCTGAAAAGAATTTGAGTACCTGCTATCTCATGTGCACATTGATAGGCAATGTGAAAAAAGGAAAGATAAAATTCAAAATAGAATACAATTTTTAATGAAACAAAAACATAAAATTGGTAGCCTCAATATATGTGAGAATTCCTGGTCTTTTTTAGATTCTTTGGGCATCATATGACATCCAAAATAAATACAAATTCATCATCAAAAGTCTTCAAAGTACAATACAGGTCCTCATTAAGAGCTCTTGAAGAAATAGCAAAAAAGAGAAATTATGTCACAAGACAATTCAATGACATATATTTAGTTATTGTTTTAATGGGCCATAGAAGAAAATGGAAACCAACAATTTCTTTTATGAGAATAAAATGATACAACCCAGATAACAAAATCAGAAAAGAAAATCATAGGACATTCTTGTAAACATGAAATTAAAGATACCATATTAAATATTAACAAATCAAACCCAAAGTTGTACTATAAATAAACAACTAGAATTTAACCCGCACCTCAGTGGTAATATAAGATAATCTGTTGATGTAATTATCACATTAGAATGTGATAAAGGGAGAAGATATACACTAGTCTCAATGGGTACAAATAAACTGCCCCATTCCTTAAAAAGCAACACCTTAGCATAGTAGGGCTTGAAGAAGTAGATTAACTCTGATAAATATTATCACATCTATGAAAAATGCTTTCTGCTGTAAGTATCAGACAACTCATCTACTTGAGGCTCAAATAATGAAAGGTATTTGTTCATTCGTCCTAATTGGAAATCTGTAGGGTAATATCTCACAAGCAATGATGGGCAGTTCTCATTGCTTA
>NW_007034497.1:0-770 GCF_000164805.1 Carlito syrichta
TTAAGTCAGCTGCCTAGCTGGGTAGCTAACTAGCTAAATCAGCTGGATAACCAGCTGGATAGCTAGTTAGGTCACCTTTTCAAGTCAGCTTGCTAACTAGCTGGATAGCTAGGTAGCTAGATTGTTAAGTCAGCTGGCTAGCCAACTGGCTAGGTGGTTGCGACAGCTAGTTAAGTCAGCTGGCTAGCCAACTGGCTAGGTAGGTAGCTAACTCTTTAAGTAAACTGGATAGAGTGCTGGCTAGCTAGGTAAGTCAGCGTGTTAAGTGAGATTTTTAGCCACCTGTCTAGCTAGGCAGCTAGCAAGTTAAGCCATCTGGCTAGCCAGATAGCTATCTAGTTAAGTCAGCTAGTTAAGTCAGCCAATTAACCGGCTGGCTAGCTAGGTGTCTGGCAAGATAAGTCAGCTGGTTAGCAGACTGGTCAGGTAGGTGGCCAGCTAGTTAAAGCAGTGGCTGGCTTGTTAAGCTGAGTGGCTATCCAACTGTCTAGTCTGCCAGCTACCTATTTAAACAGGATGGCTAGCCAGCTTTCCAGTCTGCTAGCAAGCTAACCAGCTACCTATCCAGCTAGCCAGCCAGGTATCTAGTTAATTAAGCCATCTGACTAGTCATCTAGCCAACCAGGTAGCTAGCTAATTAAGTCAGCTGGCTAGCCTGCTATCAAGCCAAATATCTCGTCAGCTAGGTTAGGCAGCTAGCTAGCCAGCTAGCTAGTTTAAGTCAGCTAGCAGTCAGCTAACTAGTCAGCTAGCTAGTTAAGTTAGTTAGG
>NW_007034498.1:0-6232 GCF_000164805.1 Carlito syrichta
AGCTAGTTAACTAACGTGTTAACTCAGCTGGTTGAGTCAGCTAGCTAGCTAGTTAGCAAATGGGTTTTGTCATCTGGTTGAATATGCTAGCTAGCTAATTAGCAAACGGATTGAGTCAACTGGTTGAGTCATCTAGCTAGCTAATTAGCTAAGGTGTTAAGTCAGATGATTAAGTCAGCTAGCTAGCATGTTAGATAATGAGTAAACTAACTAGTCAGCTAGCTGGATAAGTCATCTACCTAGCTAGGCAGCTATTTATGTCAGCTTGTTAGGTAGGTAGCTAGCTGGTTAACTAACTATTTAAGTCAGCTGGCTAGCTAGGTAGCTAGTTAGTTATCTATTTAAGTCAGCTGGCTAGCTAGGTAGCTAGCTAGTTAAGTCAGCTAGTTAAGGCAGCTGGTTAGCCAGCTAGCTAGCTAGGTTGTGAGGTAGTTAAGTCAGTTGGCTAGCCAGCTGGCTAGCTGGTTAATTCAGCTATGTAAGAGAGTTGACTAGCCAACTGGCAAGATAGGTAGCTAGTTGTTAAGTCAGCTGGATAGCAACCTGGCTAGCTAGTGATGTTAGCAAGTTAAGTCAGCTGACTAGCCAACAGGTTAGATGGTTAAGTCAGCTAGTTTAGTCAGCTGTCTAGCCAGCTGGCTAGGTTGGTAGCGAGCTAGATAAGTCAGCTTGTTAGCCAGCAGGCTAGCTGTTCAATTCACCTAGTTACATCAGCTGGCTAGCCTGCTGGCTAGGTAGGTAGCTAGCTAGTTAAGTGGGCTGGCTATCCAGCTTGCTAGCTTAAGTCAGCTAGGTAAGTCAGCTGGCTAGCCAGCTGGCTAGATAGGTAGCCAGCTTGGTAAGTCAAATTTCTAACCAGCTAAGTAGCAGGTTGTTAGCTAGTTAAGTCAGCTGGCAAACAGCTGGCTAGCTAGTTAAGTCAAATCATTAAGTCAGTTGGCTATCCAGCTGGTTAACTAGTTAAAATCTAGTTGAGTCAGATGGCTAAACATTTGGCAAGCCAGTTATTTCAGCTAGTTAGGTCAGTTGACTAACTAGGAAGCTAGCTATATAAGTGAGCTAGTTATGTAACCTAGCTACCTAGTTAAGTCAGCTAGTTAAGTAAGCTGTCTAGATAGGTAGCTAGCTAGGTAGCTAGCTAGTTGAGCCAGCTAGTTAAGCCAGCTGGCTAGCTGCATAGCTAGCTGGTTAAGTCAGCTAGTTAAGTCAGCTTGCTAGCTAAAGTCAGTGAGTTAGGTTAGCTGGATAGCCAACTGCCTAGTTGGGTTGCTAACTAGTTAAGTCATCTGGCTAGCCAGTAAACTAGCTAGTTAAGTAACCTAGTTAAGTCAGCTGGGAAGACAGCAGACTATATAGGTAGCTAGCTAGTTAAGTCAGTTGGCAAGCCAGCAGGCTCAATAGGTAGCTAGCTAGTTAAGTCACCTGGCTATCCAGCTGGCTAGCTAGGTAGTTAGGAAGTTAAATCAACCTGCTAGTCAGCTGGCTAGCTAGTTAAGTCACCTAGTTAAGTCAGCTGGCTAGACAGCTGACTAGTTATGTAGCTAGATAGTTAAGTCAGCTGTCTAGCCTGCTAGCTAGCTAGTTAAGTCACCTAGTTAAGTCAGCTGGCAAGCCAAATGACTAGCTGGTTAAGTCTGCTAGTTAAGTCTGCTGGCTAGCCACCTGGCTAGGTAGGTAGCTAGCTAATTAAGTTAGCTGGCTCGCTAGCTGGCTAGCTAGATAGGTCAGCGAATTAAGTAGAGCTGGCTAGCCGGCTGGCTAGCTAGCTGTCTAGCTAGTGAACCCAGCTGGCTAGCTGGATGGCTATCTAGTTAATTTAGCTAGTTAAGTCACCTGGTTAGCTGACTGGCTTACTAGGTGGCTGGCAAGTTAAGCCAGCTGGTTAGCAGGCTGGTCAGGTAGGTGGCCAGCAATTTAAGTCAGCTGGCTAGCCCCAGCTGACCAGCAGGGTGGCTGGCTAGTTAAGCCAGCTGGCTATCCGACTATCCAGTCAGACGACTGGATATTTAATCTGTCTGGTTAGTCAGCTGGTGAGCCTGCTAACTAGCTAGCCGACTGCCTAGCCAACTAGCAATCCAGGTAGCTAGCTAGTGAAACCAGCAGGTTAATCACCTAGTGAACTAGTTAACTAGCTAGTTAATTCAGCTGGCTATCAAACTAGTCAGCCAACTAGCCAGTCAGCTAGTTACATCAGTTAGCTAGCCAGCTAGCTATTTAAGTCAGCTAGCAAGTCAGCTAACTATTCAGCTAGCTAGTTAAGTCAGCTAGCAAGTCATATTGCTAGTCAGCAAGCTAGTTAAGTCAGTTAGATAGTCTGCTAGCTAGTCAGCTAGATAATTAAGTCAGCTAGCCAGCTAACTAGTCAGTTAGCTGACTACTTAAGTCATCTACCTAGACAGCTAGATAGTTTGTTTGCTAGTTAGCTATGTCAGCTTGTAGCCAGCTAGCTAGTCAGCTATCTAGTTAAGTCAGCTGTCATATCACCTAGTTACTTAGCTCATTGGTTGGCTAGTGACTCAGCTAGCTGGTCAGCTATCTACTGGGCTCACTTGCTTTTCATCAAGTCAGATAACTAGTCAGCTCACTCGCCTGCCAACCGGTCAGCAAAGTAGTGTGCTTGCTCACCAACGAACAGGTCAACTAACTAGTTGGCTCACTCGCAGTATGAAAGGTCAGCTAACTAGGTGGCTTTCTATCCAGCTGACTAGTTCAGTCAACTCACCAGTCTACTTGCTCGCCAGCTGAATAGTTAAGGCAGCTCACCTGTTGGCTCACTCAGCGAATGACTAGTTAAGTCTTCTGACCAGTCGGCTCACAAGGCAGCTGACTAAAGTCAGCTGACCAGTCAGCTCACTCACCAGCTGACTAGTAAAATCAGCTGACCAGTCGGCTCACTAACTGGCCGACTAGTTAAGTCAGTTGACAAGTCAGCTCTCTCGGCAGCCAACTAGTTAAGTAAACTGACCAGTCGGCTCACTCGCCAGCCGACTAGTTAAGTCAGTTCACCTATCAGCTAACACGCTGTCTGACTAGTTAAGTCAGTTAACTGATCGGCCGACTAGCTGGCCAACTAGTTAAGTCAGCTAACCAATCGCCCGACTAGATGGTCAACTTGTCAGCTGACCAGTTATGTCAGCTAGCTAGTTGGCCGACTCGTTAGGCCAGCTAACTAGTCAGCCAAGTAGTCGACCGACTAGTTAGGTCATCAAAATAGTGAGTCAACTACTTAAACGAGTTATCTAGTGGGCCAACTACTCAGTCAACTAGTTAACTCAGTTAAATTGACAGTCGATTAGTCGGCCGACTTGTTAAGCCAGCTAACAAGTCGGCCGAGTAGTCATCCAATGTTGTAAACCTGCTAACTAGTCAGCCGACACAACAGCCAACAAGTTAAGCCACCTAGCTAACTCGTTAAACAACTAGTTACGTTAGCTAGTTAACTCATTTACCAACTACATAAAATAGTTATCTAACTGGTTAACCAATGCGTTAAGTCTGCTATCTCGTTAGTCAACTAGTTGTCAGCTAACTAAGTCAGCTATCTAGCTATCTAACTCGCTAAGTCAGGTAGCTAAGTCAGCTAACTCACTAGGTAGCTAACTATTTAAGTCAGCTACTTAAGTCTTCTACCTATCTAGTTAGCTTATTAGTTAAATCAGCTAGTTCTTCAGCTAGTTAAATAGTTAGCTAACTATTTTATTCAGGTAGCTAATTCAACTAGCTAACTAGTTAAGTCAGTCAGTTAAGTCAGCCAGCTAAGTTGTTAATTCAGCTAGCTAATTCAGCTAGATAAGTCAGCTTTCTTATTAAGTCACCTGGTTAAGACAGCTAGCTAGCTAGTTAGCTAACAGGCTAAGTCAGCAGGTTGAGTCAGGTAGTTAGCTAGTTAATTAACGTGTTAAGTCAGCTGGTTGAGTCAGCTAGATAGCTAGTTACCAAACGGGTTGAGTCAGCTGGTTGAGTAGGCTAGTTAGCTTGTTAACTAATGAGTTAAGTCAGCTGGATGAGTCAGCTAGCTAGCTAGGTAGCTAACGAGTTAAGTCAGCTGGTTGAGTCAGCTAGCTAGCTCGTTAGGTAATGAGTTAAATCAGATGATTAACACAGCTAACTAGCAGGTAAGATAACGAGTAAGCTAACTAGTTAGTTAGCTTGTTAAGTCAGCTAGCAAGCTAGGCAGCTAAGTATAAGTCAGCTTGTTAGCTAGGTAGCTAGCTGGTTAGCTAACTATTTAAGTCAGTTGGCTAGCTAGGTACCTAGTTCAAGTAACTATTTAAGTCAGCTAGGTACCTAGCTAGTTAGGTCAGCTAGTTAAGTCAGCTGGCTAGATAGCTGGCTAGCTAGGTAGCAAGATAGCTAAGTCAGTTGGCTAGCCAGCTGGCTAACTGGTTAATTCAGCTAGTTAAGAGTGCTGACTGGACAACTGGCAAGGTAGGTCGCTAGCTAGTTAAATCAGCTAGATAGCTACCTGGCTAGCTAGTGATGACAGTGAGTTAATTCAGCTGGCTAGCCAACTGGCTAGCTGGTTAAGTCAGCTAGTTTAGTCAGCTGTCTAGCCAGTTGGCTAGGTAGCTAGCTAGCTACATAATTCAGCTTGCTAGCCAGCAGGCTAGCTGTTCAAATCATCTAGTTAAGTCAGCTGGCTAGCCTGCTGGCTAGTTAGGTAGCTAGCTAGTTAAGTGAGCTGACTAGCCAACTTGCTAGCATAAGCCAGCGAGTTAAGTTAGCTGGCTAGCCAGCTGGCTAGATAGGTAGCCAGCCAGTTAAGTCACCTGGCTAAGTCAGCTAGTTAAGTCAGCTGGCAACCAGCTGGCTAGCTAGTTAAGGCAACTCATTAAGTCAGATGGTTATTCAACTGGTTAGCTAGTTGAAAAGCTGGTTAAGTAAGATGGCTTGCCATCTGGCTAGCTAGTTATTTCAGGTAGTTAAGTCAACTGGCTAGATAGGAAGCTTGCTATATAATTCAGCTAGTTATGTCAACTAGTCAGCTAGTTAAGTCAGCTAGAAAAGTCAGCTGAATAGCTAGATAGCTAGCTAGGTACCTAGATCGTTAAGCCAGAAAGTTAATCCAGCTGGATAGCTAGATAGCTAGCTGGTTAAGTCAGCTAGTTAAGTCAGCTTGCCAGCTAGTTAAGTCAGGGAGTTAAGTCAGCTGCCTAGCCAGGTGCCTAGCTGGGTAGCTAACTAGTTTAATCAGTTGACTAGCCAGTTAGCTAACTAGTTAAGTAACCTAGTAAAGTCAGCTCACTAGCCAGCTGGTTAGCTAGGTAGCTAGGTATTTAACTCAGTTGGCAAGCCAGCAGGCTACATAGGCAGCTAGCTAGTTAAGTCAGCTGGACATCCAGCTGACTAGCTAGGTAGCTAGGCAGTTAGGTCAGACTGCTAGCCAGCAGGCTAGCTAGTTAAGTCACCTAGTTAATCAGCTGGCTAGACACCTGGATATCTAGGTAGCTAGGTAGTTAAGACAGCTGTCTAGCCCACTGGCTAGCTAGTTAAGTCACCTAGTTATGACAGCTGGCTAGCAAGCTGGCTAGCTAGGTAGTTTGCTAATTAAGTCAGCTGGCTAGGCAGCTGGCTAGTTAGTTAAGTCACCTGGTTAAGTCAGCTATCTAGTCAGTTGAGTAGCTATATAGCAAGCTATTTAATTCAGCTGACTAGCAAGCAGGCCAGCTATTTAAGTCAGCTAGTTAAACCAGCTAGATAGTCAAATGGCTAGCTAGGTAGGGAGGTAGTTAAGTAATTTGGCTAGTCAGCTGGATAGCTAATTAAGTCAGCTAGTTAAGTCAGCTGGCTAGCCCACTAGCTAGCTAGGTAAAGAGTTAGTTAAGTTAGCTGGCCAACTCATTAAGTCAGCTATTTGAGTAACAAGCTAGTTAAGTCAGCTGGCTAGTCACCTGGCTAGCTAGTTAAGTCCACTGGTTAATTCATCTGGTTTTCCAGCTGGCTAGCTAGTTAGCTAGCATGTTAAGGCAGTTGGCTAGCCAGCTGGCTAGCTGGTTAAGTCAGCTAGTTAATTCACCTGGCCAGCCAGATGGCTATCCCTTTAGGTCAGCTAGTTAAGTCAGTCAACTGGCTAGCTAGGTAGGTAACTGGCTAGCTAGGTATCCAACTGGCTAGCTAGGTAGCTAGTCAGTTATGTCAGCAAATTAAGTCAGGAGGGTAGTTAGGTAGCTAGCTAGTTAAGTCAGGTAGTTAAGTTACTTGGCTAACTAGTTAAGTCACTTAAGTCAACTGG
>NW_007034499.1:0-549 GCF_000164805.1 Carlito syrichta
GCTGGCATTGGAAACCATAGCTTTGGAACCAACAGGGTAAAAACTGGTTTAGGCAAGAGTCATTAATGGATGCAGGGCCTTAAAATGTCTCTCTGGAGGTGGTCTTAGGTCCAAGGGAAAAAATAGTAACTGTACAAGGCAGAAATCAGGCATCACCAAATGTGATACCCAGAGAAGAACATCATTCCATTTATGTAAGTAGGATGACATAGCCAGAACAAAATCATGTGGAACTCTTACATAAACTCCAAATAAGAAGTATTCAGTTACCAAAAAGGACTCTGTTCTTAAAAGACAGAAATGACAAACACACACACACACACACACACACACACACACACACAAACCTTGCCCCCCCCAAACCTCCCCCAAAACTAACAAAAATATTCCAGGTTATGACAACAAAACCTAATTGTAAGGCTGGATCCTGTACTAGAAGGGGGGGAAAATACTAAAAACATATTACTGAGTCAATTGTCAAACTGGGAATCTAGATGAGACGTTATACAAAAGTATTGCATCCATGTTAAATTTACTGAACATGATAAC
>NW_007034500.1:0-741 GCF_000164805.1 Carlito syrichta
GAGATATAAACTTGAGAGAAATTTATCATAGAAAAACAAGGAATTTTTTAACATTCTTTTGTCCCAGCCACCCCCTAGAAAAGAGACCTATCAAGCCATGTGGAAACTTGAAATGGCTTTTCAAGTACATATGGGGGTGAGAGGGGACAAAGGAGGTGAAAACCTTTCTTATTTTGTTTACCCAGAATTTGCCTTGAACGCTTGCAATTTATTATTGTTTATTATTATTATTATTAATTATTATTATTTAAGAATATTAAAACAGACAAGTAACTAATAAAGCTAGCTCTTGGGTTAAATGCCAAAAAAAATTGTTCCATGGGATGCAGTTTTGAAGGCACTGCTATCATTGGAAAACATGATCCTCCTGAATTAAGAGGGCATGGTTTCAATGACTATCCTATTATGCTCCAGTCTTTACAAACTTCAAATGTAGACATTTACCCTGGAGGATCTCGTTGAAATGCAGATTTTGATTTAGTGAGTCTGATTCAGTGAACCCAGGCCATGTACAAAGGATCAGAAATAAGATTATTTCTGACTTTTTAATATCTCTAACAATTTCCCAGGTGATGTCCAAGCTGCTGATCTGCAAACCACATATTTAATATCAAGGTTCTAGTAGATAATGTGATAAGATAATTCATTATTAATGAAATATTTTAAGATAAACTGCCAACTGTATTTTCCCTATGACAGTGGCTATGAAGACTTTCCCTATTAACCCTTTTTACTTAAGAG
>NW_007034501.1:0-675 GCF_000164805.1 Carlito syrichta
CTCTTTTTAGTAGCACTGTTTTCCTGATGCCAGACATCTATACCTCCCAAACGTAGGGACCCTCGCTTTTTACAAGGTCTTTAGAGGAATGAAAGTTGTTGCAGAGCTGTAAATTATACTGCACAGTAAGTTGGATCGCATCACAACAACCTCAGGTGGACGTTGATGGATTTGACAATTAGATCATCCCAGCATCTAATATGTAAAAGCGGCATATTTCTGTCTCAAAGACTTCATGGGATGCTGACCATGGCTGTGTCTCACCCCTGTCCCCATGGCAGTATATTTTAATGTGATTAATAGTTGATCTTGTTTGAGATGGTTTTCCAATAGAACTATTTTAAAAGACAGCAGTAGTACCACATGTTCTCACTCATAAGCGAACCCTGAAAAATTACCATTAAACGCCGGGCTCAGTGGCTCAGCCTGTAATCCCGCGCCTTTGGGAGGCTGAGGTGAGTGGATTGCCTGAGCCCGTGGGTTTGAGACCCGCCTGGGCAGCGAGACCTCATCTCTACAATAAATCAAAAAATCAGCTGGGTGTGGTAGTGCATGCCTGTAATTCCAACTACTTGGAATGCTGAGGCGGAAAGGATCGCCGGAGCCCAGCAGTCGAGGCTGCGGTGGCCGGAAGCGGCCACTGCACTCCAGTCTGGGCGACAGAGTGAGACTCCA
>NW_007034502.1:0-810 GCF_000164805.1 Carlito syrichta
GATACTAAACAATAGCGAAAGCTTCATTAAGAAAACATTCTATTTACAACAGGGGGTGCATCAGCCCTCTGGGGCCAGGTCTGCTGACATCTATCTCCACACAAGCATCCTTCTGACCACCCTGGCTCCAAAGTGCCCTGCCCTCTGCAGTCATGCTGGCTTCATTCCATTGCTCCTTCTATGGCTGCTTTAAAATCATACCCGTGATGCCTGTTCTTTTAAGAATAAAGATGTACAAAAGGAAAAAAAAAAACAAACCAGCATTCACCCAGAAATAATCACTACTGAGAACTTAACATAAAATTTTTGATAAGCAGAGCTTATAAATAAGGCATTCCCTTATATGAATATCTTGTTTCAGAAATGGTATCATATTACCTACTTGATTATGTTCAACTTTTTAAAAACTTTTTTTAGCCGGGCTCGGTGGCTCAGCCTGTAATCCCACGCTTTGGGAGGTTGAGGTGAGTTGATTGACTGAGCCCACGGGTTTGAGACCCGCCTGGGCAACTTGGCAAGACCTCATCTCTACAATAAATCAAAAAATCAGCCGGGCACGGTAGCGCTTGCCTGTAATTCTAGCTACTAGGAAGGCTGAGGCAGAAAGATCGCCGGAGCCCAGTGGGTCGAGGCTGTGGTGGCCAGGAACATGCCACTGCACTCCTGCCTGGGCGACAGAGTGAGACTCCAACTAAAAAAACAAACAAACAAAAATGCCCCAACCCTGATGGAACTGGTCAAGCAGACAATAAGAATGACTACCACTAGCTATGTGCTCTACATGCAGGTAGTTCCCAATCCTTTACAACC
>NW_007034503.1:0-936 GCF_000164805.1 Carlito syrichta
GAGCCCGCGGGTTCGAGACCCACCTGGGCAACTTGGCAGACCTCATCTTTACAATAAATCAAAAAATCTGCCAGGCGTGGTAGCGCACGCCTGTAGTTCCAGCTACTTGGAAGGCTGAGGTGGAAGGATCATGGAAGCCCAGCTGGTTGAGGCTGCGGTGACCGGGAGCGGCCATTGCACTCCAGTCTGGGTGACTCCGAGTAAAAAAAAAAAATAATAGTATATATATATATATATATATGCTGATGAGATTTCTCAGGTCGAAGGTGAATCTATTTAACTTATTAGTGATAGTAAGTCAGATAGTGTTGTAATGATGCAATGTAAATGCAGAAATATAACACAGATATGCCAAGCTCAGGGCTCAACCTGTCATCCCAACACTTTGGGAGGCTGAGGCGAGTGGATCGCCTGAGCCCACGGACTAGAGACCAGCCTGGGCAATTTGATGAGACCTCATCTCTACAATAAATAAAAAAATAGCCAGGCATGGCCACACATGCCTGTAGTTCCAGCTACTTGGATGGCTGAGTTGGAAGGGTCACCTGACTTCAGCAGGTCGAGGCTGCAGTGGCCGTGAGACTCCAATTCAAATTTTAAAAAAAGAAATATAACACGGATAATCTATGACAGTGAATCTAGTACTGGTTGAGAACAAATCAGACACTGAGTAAACAAAATATAATCCAAAGAGAAAATTAGAAGTGTTTATTGATAATCCAGGTGTCAAGGTATTTCCAAATGATCCTCAAAGTATAAGTTAAGTTGTTGGACTATTTATTGGAGATGATTTTATAGAAATGATCTCAGCTCAAACTTGTATTATAATCAGATTCACCACAGATTCAAATGGCCAAAGAAATTTTTAAAAAGTGGAGCATACTACAGTGTCCGAGATGAAAAAAAATTCTAGCATTAAGTATTTTGATGGGACTA
>NW_007034504.1:0-770 GCF_000164805.1 Carlito syrichta
TTACATAGTCACCGCGACTGTATATAGGTCAGCTCTGGCATACAAGCAGGTTTGAATTAATACAGAGCCCACCATAAGGGTGGCTTGCCTGTCACAACTTAGATAGAGGGGAGTTTGGAAGGGACTTATTGTTTAACACTTGCACACTGCCAGCAGGGGTTACAGAAGCAGAAGAACCCGGTCAACCTATTAACATAGATATTATGAGGTAAACAAAAACCTAGAGGCATGGGTAGAGATTTATAAACTACAACAAGCACTTCTTATACAACAACAAAGCTTTTAAGCCTCTCACTTTGTGCATGAGAGGAGCTAAAATGCACATGAACCACAAAGCAATGGCATTAGCCTTTTAGTCTAACTGTGATAGCAAACTGTGTTGAGGGAAATCTTGGATTTGTTCTCTAAGGAAGCCACACCAGGCAAATTCTCAGTGTGTGGCTGTTGCTAAGGCACCATTCAGAGAAAGGAATAAAAACCTCACTGTTGTGGTTTTGAAGGGTAAAGAGCTATGTGATCCTAGGGAAAAAAAAGTCTGGGATTCCAAACTAGCTGAGCATCCAGACCTGAATCCCTGTGGAGAAGCCTAAGTTCTGTTGAAATCTTAACTCTTTGAAAGACACTGGCATTTTTACCAAATTTTGCAACCAAAATTCTCAAAGAAATGAAGAATGAAGAACCAGACACTTAGAAGACTCTGTGGGAAAAATTAATTTTGTGCCAACATTGAGTTTACTATGCATATTTTAGAGAGACATAGACTTTGATAG
>NW_007034505.1:0-345 GCF_000164805.1 Carlito syrichta
GAGGTTACACACATGAGTGTCAGTGGAATCTGAGGGCATGTGTGCAAGTGTTGGCAGAGACCAAGGGTGCATGCAGGGGTGTCAGCAGAAGCAGAGGGTGCATGTGTGGGTGTCCTCAGAGGCTAAGTTTGCACACGTGGCAGTTGACTGTGGCAGAAAATGAATGTGCGAGAGTCAGTGAACACCAAGAGCACGCTCACTCATGTCATCCAAAGCCAGAGTCATAAGGAGTGTCAACAGAGGCTGAGACCATGCCCACAGATTTCAGTTGCGGCCAAGAAAGAATGTGTGATGATCAGAGGAGGCCAAGGGCATACACACGAGTGTCAGTGGAGGCTGAGGGCA
>NW_007034506.1:0-948 GCF_000164805.1 Carlito syrichta
CAACATTAGTGTAGATGTGTTTCTCTATTTCTTTATACTCTATTTTTTTGAAGTCCAGGGGGGTGAAAACAAGTCATTTATACTAGAAAATGGGAGAAGAATATGATCCATCTTCTCTTCTTCCTTATAATCTTGGAACTTATTTCCTTGTTTTATGAATTTGGATGAAAAAATATGTCTATCATTTTTCAAGACTCTATATTACTTTTTCTAACTGACTTTAGCATTTAATTACAAATGTAGGCAACAAAGCACAGTAATATTAGAAGTAACTGGGACTTTTGTCACCAACAGAATTTGCAGACTTTTTATATTACATTATAATTGTCACTGATGCCTCACAATATTCTCTATGCTTGTAGCCTCTGATAATTCAGTAGTTACTAGAACTGCTGCTAGTACTTCTAATATAATGCATTAATTAAGATGCACATATATTCTTACATCAAAAATGTGCTTTTTTCAATTATAGTTTTTGTATACTACAGCAACTGCCTTTAAATATAACTGCTTTCTCTTTCAAGTCTATATGTTTTATTTTGTGCACTTAAAAAGACAATTCTAAGAAAAGGTTTATAGGCTTCATTAGAGTGCACTTAAAATTTAGAAACTCCTATTATAATAAGATTACACCCAAGTGACCAATCCTTCTCTTTCTCTGTCTTTTCTTTCCCTTAAGAGATCTTGACTCAGAGATTTTTGCTTCAGTTTAATAAGAACTGGAAA
Organism: Carlito syrichta; assembly: GCF_000164805.1. Taxonomy (NCBI): domain Eukaryota; kingdom Metazoa; phylum Chordata; class Mammalia; order Primates; family Tarsiidae; genus Carlito; species Carlito syrichta. The sequence continues at coordinate 727 of NW_007034506.1, forward strand.
ATATTAGTTGCATTGAATGATTCTTTTTTCTTGCTCTTCTGTCTCTTTCAGATTTTATTTATGGGATAGATAAGATCTACCTGAATCACAAAGGTCTCAAAACTCAGGTTTGGAACCTAGGGATAAATGACCAGTCTTAGGGTTGACTTAAGCTTGAGGCTATCTATATCCGCAGCCTAAATATGTCTCAGTTTTATTCACTAACTCTCCTATTTAATTCAG
>NW_007034507.1:0-790 GCF_000164805.1 Carlito syrichta
GAAAGATCTTTACAATGAAAACGCAAAACACTGCTCAAAGAAGTCAAAGGTGACACAAACAAATGGAAAAATATTCCATGCTCATGAATTGGAAGAATCAACATTGTTAAGATGTCCATTCAATCAAAGGCAATCTACAGATTCAATGCAGTACTCACTGAATTACCAATATTATTCTTTTCACACCTGGAAACAACAATTCAGAAATTCATATGGAAACACGAATGAGCACAAATAGCCAAACAATCCTTGGCAAAAGAAAAAAAATGGGAGGTATAACATGTCCAGACTTTAAACTTTATTATAAGGCTACAATAATAAAAACAACCTATTATTTGTACAAGAACAGGCATATATACCAATGGAACAGGATAGAAATTCCAGAAGCACAACCTCCAATTCTCAACAGATTTATCTTTGATAAAGCCCCGACAATAACCACTGGGGAGAGGAGAACCTATTTAGTAAATGGTGCTGGAAAAACTGGCTGACCGTGTGCAAAACAATGAAACAGGACCCCCGTCTATCACCATACACAAATATCAACTGAATCAAAGACCTAAACATAAAACCTCAAACTTTAAGAATCTTAGTGATTTCCAGCAAGATGGTGATGGAGCAGGTCAGATTGTGAGAGTCTCTGCAAAGTGTGTGTCTGTAAAGACTCTTGGCATGAGTGGGTGTATGCTGGTGGGTGAGTGAAAGTTCGTATGAGGGAGACTCAGTTCATGCACCTGAGATCGCCTCTGGAGATGACTGCAACCCCCCACCGCCCTGCGGTTGGAGCCAG
>NW_007034508.1:0-760 GCF_000164805.1 Carlito syrichta
TTCCAAATAGGAAAAAAAAAAACATTAGAATGAACATACTTTGAAAATATATTAATTACTTTAGACATAAAGAGTATCCTTGAAAATAAAAGCTGATGTGAACGTGATTCAAATTTAATATATTTAAAATGGAAAGGGAAAATATATTACACATGGATAGAATTATGGAAATGACGCGGGTAGAATTTTCTCCTAGGGATAACTTTAGCATGTTCTCTAAATCCATTTTTTTATAAAAGAAAAATATTTTTATATTTCCTTAAACCGATGCAGAGTTTATTCTTAGACTAATAAGTTAAAGCAAGTATTTTTAAAGAATTGGCATATGTTGCTCTTTATGATTATGAACTGTCTCTGCTTAGTTTGGTAATCAAGCATGTTTATTTCTTGAGTCATTTGACAGTGCTCTCAAATGAATCACCTTAGTATAATTGCTTTCATTCTTAGACAGGTATTTTCATTAGATATGTGTTCATTTCTTAGACATGAATATTTATTTTCAGCAGGCAGAGTGAAAAAATATCAACATGAGATTAGTGTCAATAGACAAGTGGTGTTCTTAAAACAGACTTAGTAATATATCTTGAATACATTGTCATGTGCTTAAGCTTCAGTTTCTCATCGATGCAGTTGAGGGAAAGATATATTGTTGGGAGCCAACATCTGTAACCACACAGCTGAGGCCTATGAAGGCCTATTCAGAAGGTCGCCTCTGAGACAAGGATATAACATCAAGTGTGTGCATATGAATAGTAACCAG
>NW_007034509.1:0-718 GCF_000164805.1 Carlito syrichta
TGGGAGAAAAGGAATGCTTTTACACTGCTGGTGGAAATGCAAACTGGTGCAGCCTCTTTGGAAGACGGTGTGGAATTCCTGAAAGAACTAGAAATTGACCTTCCATATGACCCAGCAATTCCTCTATTGGGAATATTCCCGGAGGAACTCAAATCATTCTACAAAAAAAGATACCTGCACGCGTATGTTTGTTGCACCTCTATTCACAATAGCAAGAACATGGAACCAACCGTGTTGCCCATCGAAACTGGATTGGATTTTAAAAATGTGGTACATAAACCGGGCTTGGTGGCTCACCCTGTAATCCCATGCTTTGGGGGGCTGAGATGAGTGGAGAGCCTGAGCGTGCGGGTTTGAGACCCACCTGGACAACTTGGCGAGACCTCATCTCTACAATAAATAAAAAAATTTGCCAGTGTGGTAGTGCACACCTGTAGTTCCAGCCACTTGGAAGGCTGAGGTGGAAGGATCGCTGGAGCCCAGCAGGTCAAGGTTGCAGTGGCCGGGAGCAGCCACTGCACTCCAGTCTGGGTGACAGCGTGAGACTCCAACTGAAAAAAAAAAAAAAAGTGGTACATATACACAATGGAATATTATGCAATCATAAAGAAAGACAAACAGACTTTGTCACAACTTGGATGGACTTAGATTCGATCATACTCAGTGATCTATCACAGAAACAAAGAACAGAGTACCATACGTTCTCACTCATAAGTGG
>NW_007034510.1:0-513 GCF_000164805.1 Carlito syrichta
ACTTTATGGTATTTTTTAATGCTTGATTTATGGCCGGGTATGTGATCGATCTTGGAGTATGTTCCATGTGGTGATGAGTAGAATGTATATTCTGTGGTTGTTGGGTGGAATAGTCTGTAGGTATTTATTAAATTCATTAGATGGATTGCCAAGTTTAGGTTCTGGATCTCCTTGTTGACTTTTTTCCTTGATTATCTATCTAGGGCTGTCAGTGGGGTAGTCAAGTTGTGTTAGAGTCAATGTCTTCTTTTAGTTTATTTTGTAGTTGCTTTATAAATGTTTGTGCTCCTGTGTTGGGTGCATATATGTTTAGGATGGATATTTCTTGTTGATGGATTCAAGCTTTTATCATTATGTAGCGTCCTTTTGCATCTTTTAAAATTTTTGATAGCTTAATGGTGTTTTGTCTCATTTTAAGATTGTAACTCTTGCCTTCTTTTGTGATCCATTTGCCTGGAACTCGTTTTCCATCCTTTACCTTTGAGTCTGTGTACATCTCTTGTAGCAAGATGA
>NW_007034511.1:0-731 GCF_000164805.1 Carlito syrichta
CAACAGAGGCGCTCTGCACAGCCGAAGTCCAAATGAGAAGAAAACCGCGAGACTCAGACTCATGTGTTGCAGCATGCACCAAGTGAGAATAACATAGATAGCCCCTAAAGAGCGCTGCACATTTTGAAAAGCTCCTTCCCCGGGAAGATGCACATGCACAACAAGCCTCACAGAGGCCGTCTACGCTTATTCAGCAAGGCCAACGCGAGAGTGACTGCATTTCCTAGCCTAGAGAAACGCCAAGGGGTAAAACGTTTCAGGGCTCAAACAGAAGGCAAGCACTGCTTTTCTACAAGTGAGTGTGTAGCACTCATTTCACTCAGTCTGACACCATTGACATGCTCATTCCTACATGTGAAGTATCGACATAACATGCTCGGTATGCTCATTCAAGCCGTACCTTGAGAATCGTGTATTACAACGTACAGCACACAAGAATCAAACTACTGGAAAATACATCACAATGCAGTAAACATTTGACACAGCATTCCCCAAGCTGATGCACACTCACAGCCAGCAAGCCAAGCCTGTCAGCTCTTCCTCGTAAATGCCCACGGAAGAGCAATGGCTTTGGATAGGAGACGGACAGGTCAAATCAAAAACACTTTAGAATTCAGTAGGTGAACAAATCATGCTTTCCCAAAGATGACAGCGAACCGGTCATGTCGCTCAGTGTGGCACCATGGAGTTGTGCACTTTGTATACAGGAAACGTTGCATACAGCTCTGCTA
>NW_007034512.1:0-447 GCF_000164805.1 Carlito syrichta
AGGCTAGAATACTGAGTGATCTATCCCAAAAACAAAGAACTGAGTACCATATGTTCTCACTCATAAGTGGACCTTGAACAATTATCATAATACTATAAGAAAGGGATTGGCAGTAGTGGGAAACTGCCAGGGGAGGGAAGAGCACACCTCATCAGCAAGGGTACCTGCATAATGAGCATTTGTATACCTAACCCTGAATTTTACCCTACATCTTCAAAATAGAATTTTTTTTTAAAATAAGCAACTATGAAGAAATGTTTGTCATGTGTTGTTCTCGAGGATCCTGCTGGCTGTGTGCTGGGGACAAACCCTCTCATTTAGGTTAGGAAAGTTTCCTTCTATGCCTCCTCAGTTGATGGCTGTTCCTTTGCTTAAGATGAGCATTGAGTATATTCTATGTTGTTATGAATCTACTATAATGATCATGTGAACAATGTCTTTTTTTCC
>NW_007034513.1:0-689 GCF_000164805.1 Carlito syrichta
CCCCTCACAGCTGCCCACACCTACCCCGTCCTGAAGGGCCACAGAAGAGCTCAGCTGCAGCATGGGTTCAAAGCACTGCTGACTCAGAAAGGAAAAAGGACCCTTCTTAGCACATTGAAACCTTTGGCTTTTTCTTCCTCACTCTGTGTAGGCCATGCTTACTCCCTGGAGGTTATGGATGTCCTGGTGGCCCTGTGTCCTGGTGGCCTGAAGCAGGATGTGTTTCTATCCTGTGGGGGGACTCAGAGGCCAGCTGTCTGTAGACAGCTGATATTCTTGCCTGAGCTGCTCGATTTCTTTCTCTCTCTCTCTCTCTCTCTCTCTCTCTCTCTCTCTCTCCCTCTCCCTCCCTCCCTCCCTCCCTCCTTCCTTCCTTCCTTCATTGGGTTCTCACTCTGTCACCTAGATTGGAGTGCAGTGCGACAATCATGGCTTATGACAGCCTCTACTTCTTTCTGGAGCTCAGGTGATTCTGCCTCCTCACCCTTGTGAGTATCTGGGACTACAGTCACATACCATGACACTCAGCTAGTTTTTTTTTATTTTCTTGTAGAGACGTAGTCTCATTATGTTGCTCAGGCTGGTCTCATTTCTCTGGCTCAAGCGATCCTCCCACCACAGCCTCCCAAAGTGCTCGGATTATAGTCATGAGCCACCGCACTTGGCCTGCACCTTTTCTTGAAAGTACC
>NW_007034514.1:0-1719 GCF_000164805.1 Carlito syrichta
AGTTTCCTTTACCTGTAAAATGGGGATGATAGCAGTACCTACTTCTCAGGTTTGTAGTATATACGAAAGCAGGAAATGTAATAAATTGCTAGCACAGATCCTGCTACACAGCAAAACAATACATATTGTTAACATTACCATCATCATTATTTTTAAAAAATTACCCTTTATTGGGGTAAAATTTACATACAATAAAATGCACCCATGAATTATGACAGATGTGATACCTATGTAACTATTGCCATAATTCAGATATAGAACATTTACATCAGTCAAAAACCATTATTTTAAAATAGAAAAACTGGTGTCTTATATAGTAGTAATGCAAAGGAGAAGTCACTGCGTAAAGCAAAATATCAACCATAAAAGAGAAAGAGTAAGTCCTAGCTATAATTATAAAATGAGGGGAAGGCGTATTCGTTTTGAGGGAGGTGGGACAGGCCAGGTGTACTGCACATGGTTGCTTCTGTACTATACTTGTTCTTTGGTGGAAGAGCTTGTTCACAGTCCATTACGTGTTTGGAGTGAGGCTGTTTTATCCTCAACTCCAGTCTCATCATTTCTGCTGCAGTTCTTAGAAATAAATCTCTCTTACCGCTAATATTATTGAATGTAAATTTGGAGAAGCTGAGAGAGCCACCACAAATGAAGCCACACCAGACAAAGGTCAATTTGAGGATGTAAACATAAACCTTGTGCTGATATCATCACCTAGATCCCCAGAGGCTGTGGGATCTAGGTCTACCCATGGACTTTCTCAGATGCAGAAGGATCTATGGGTGCTTCATCATGGACCAGACCTGTTCCCAAGCTTGTGTTCAGGAAGCAGTGAGTGAATGTGAGTCCATGCCCACTTGTGATTATATAGGCTCAGAGATAACATGTATGGGAGTGCTTTGCCAGTGTTAAGGTTTCTACAAATGGGAGTTAGTTGTATGGTAGGTGTAAAGTTAGTTGGACAATTGAGTTCAGAAATAACATGATTTTAAAATACATCGATACTGAAAGCAGAACTATTTGGAATAATCATTTAGCAAATTTTAAGAAATTCAGACATTTATCTAAAGAATTTAGGTCAAATAATGTTATCTAAATTATGTATCTGTTTCATATAAAATTGACTTCTAGACCTTAACTATTCTCTTCTGTTTACATGCATGGCCATAACCTATGTTGTTACATAAGTCACTGTTTCTTCCTCATTAAACATGATTCCTCCCACTGACGTGGACCACCTTTGAAGTACCAACTACTATTCTGAGCTGAGGCTGCAGCTCTGAACAATACAAAATACCTCACACAATTTATTTTCTAAGAGGAGAGAAACAACTATGCCTTCCATATGCCAGTTTCTGTACTCAAGACTACTGCTTTCTGACTCTCTCTTTGATGATACTGACAAAAATGTTGGAGGTCATTTGTAGAAATTATGGATTAATGTTATAAGAAAGTTATATTCACAGATTTGCATATTTGTCTGTGAATGGTGGACAAATTAAGTTGTATGTTTGTGTATATGTATGTGCCACACAGACTTATTAGTTAGGTAACCTGGTTCAAGTTACAACTCTGGGCCTCAATTTCTCATCTAAAACTGGGAGTTATCATAGTACCAGTCTCCCTTGTGGGGATTAAATGCTTGTAAATAAATTAGCTTAGTGCCTGGCACAAACTAAGAGCTCAACAAATGATAGCTACTATGTATTATTATTATTATTA
>NW_007034514.1:2115-4972 GCF_000164805.1 Carlito syrichta
CCTCAGCCTTCCAAGTAGCTGTTACCACACCCGGCCAATTTTTTGATTTGTTGTAGAGATGAGGTCTCACCTAGTTGCCCAGGTGGGACTCAAACTCACAGGCTCAGGCAATTCACTCACCTCAGCCTCCCAAGGTGCGGGATTACAGGCTGAGCCACCGAGCCCAGCTTCACAGATATGATTTTATACACATTTGCCTAATATTCCCTAATGGGATAAAATAAATAATTGTGAATCTCATTTTGTTTCATTTATTTAACATGTATTAAATACTTTACCATGTGCCAGGCCCACTGTGGAAGATTATATTTTTTTAGAAATGGCTACAACAGTATCTCCTGTACTTGTCACCACCCCATCCCATCTACAGTTAAAGTCTAATCCCCTACCCTTGAATTTGGGTGGGCTTATGATTTGTCACTGAAGGTGGTAGAAGTGTGTGACTTACCCAGTCATAAAAGGTGATGTATTTTTCCCTTGGGAGCTGGTGTGCTTTATGCTGTAAAGAAGCCACAGGGAGAGACCACATGGGGAAGCCTTATATCTACCTGAAAAGAGAAAGAGATGCTTAGCTAACCACCTGCTTGCTTCTACAGCTCCTGTCACTATCTAACTGCAATCACACAAGATGCCCCAAGTCAGAACCACTAAGTTAAGTCCTCCCCAATTCCTGACCCATTTCCTGAGAGAAAATGATTGCTGATGCTGTCTTAAACCATTAACTTTTGGTGTCATTTGTTATGTGATATTAGATAACTGAAAGCCCTGTCTTCAGAAGCTCAAGGTAAAACATCAACCATTTACTTTCATGGAGCTTCTTTTATAAATCTTCCCCATCCTTGGCAAGTGAAGAACAACTATTTTCAGTGTTGCAGTTATGGGATAGCTGTTTGGACTTACTATCAACCCTAAATTTGTAGATACAATTACCAAATAGATCACAGTCATTCATTTATCTATTTTAATATTTATTTGTAGAGGCAGGTTTTGGCTATGTTGCCTGGGCTGATCTCAAACTCCTGGCTCAATTGATCTTCCTGTCTTGGCTTCCAAAACTGCTGGGATACAGTCATCGTGTCCTATTTGTGAATTTAATCAACCAATCATTTTCTCAACATAGATGGGACACTTTCTCTGACTCCCTGCATTAAAAATTCCTTCCACATGTTCCCAAGTACCCAGGCCCTGGATGCTAACTTTATCATACAGCATTAAACTGCTTGTCTTGTTCCTTCTCTCCCACTGACCAGTAGCAAATTCACTGTGATGTTCATCTTTGTATCCCTACCAACTAGGACTAGTGCCTGCAGTAGCACTAGTCAAATAAAGCAAATCCAAACAAACATGAAACCCCCACTTAACTGAAGGAAGGCTGCTGGTTCCTGGACATAGAAGTAATTTGTTCAGACAGTCGCTGTACTATAGGAGTTTACAGGTCAGCGCTGGACCCAGTCTGTCCACTGCAGTTAGTGAGTTGCCAGAATCGAGTCCTGTGGTCGGACCCAGGGACGACAGAGCAACGCACTGCCATGGGAGGTGGAAAGGGCCAAGGAAAAGGATTCACTCATCTACTCCACAAATATTTGTATCAATCATCGTAGCATATGCAGCACATGGCAAACGCTCAATATCCATGAAACACCAGGTGACGGGATGCAAGAGCAAAGAAAACTGCGGTGGCACATGCACTGGTGGACCTCATTGTGTGGCGAAGGATGACAGTAGACAGAATTATGTAAAATTATGCTAGATGTGGAGCAGGAAAATAACAGACGGTTGAAATTCTCTAAGGACGTGAGCTCCTTCGGCGGGGGCAGTCGTGGGCGGGCTTTGAGCAGGAGTGGTCATGAACGGTACGGACTGCAGCGGGCGGGAAGACTGCAGGCAAGAAGAGCTGGTGATTTCAAGAGGCAAACATTTTCTGCATGGCTGAAAGAGGAGCGGGCGTTCGCTCGGGACCCTCGGAGTCCTCCAGGGCGGGGTCTGTATTCTGAGTGCGAGATCGGTTGCCCAGCAGTGCAGCGCGAGCTGCGGTGAACTGCAACCCTAAGTCCCAGATTTTTTAGGATTGACACACCTCGGCTCCTTTGTCTCCCCAGAACAGCAAATGTACTTTCCGCGGCTGGGCTGCTGTCCAAAGCAAGAGGGCCAGCCGGCTGGGACATTGTACAACTCCGCTCATCCTTGGATCTCTGGGTCTGCAACTACCGGCGGTTGAGACCGGTTGGACCTTGCGCTGCGAACTTAGGCTGTGGTGTGGGCCTCGCCCCTCTCCTAGACCTGCCCACGCACCCTTTTGATTGGCTGAGGTCGCGGAAGGGCTGGGCGTCCCCGAAAGGCCCGGGGGTCGGGCTGGGGAAGGTGTACTGATTGGTCCAGCGGGGATGAGATCATCGCTAGGAAGTTCGAGCAGCCCAGGCGCCGATGGGGCGGCCAAGGCTACTGTGAGAGGGCACTCGAGGTTGCGGGTGGGGAGGAGCTGGCGCACTCGGTTGCCTGCTCGCTCGCTTCCTGGCGCCGCTGTGGGACCGCCGCCGCGTTTCCCGCTCGCCCGCTGCCCCGTTTCGCGAGCCCGGGTCAGCCGCGGCCGGCTGGGTAGGTAGTTGGGCGCGCCCTCAGACGTTGCGGTGTGGGGGGCGAGGTGGCCACACCTGTGGAGCGGCGGGCGGAGGGAAAGTCACCCGGGTCCCGCCGCATGCGCTCTCAAGGTGGGAAACGGCGGGCTGCCGTGGCCCGGGGCAGGCGGGTCCCCCGGTCGGGCGCCGCGGGCCATAGGATTCCCCGTGCTTGAGTTCAGTGACTGCTGCCTCCACCGCCCGCACTTCCAAGAGACGCTCAAGTCGCATGAAGCGGAGCG
>NW_007034515.1:0-753 GCF_000164805.1 Carlito syrichta
GAGCTGCAAGCAAAATAGGAAAAAAATCAAGAGAGTGGGCTGGACAATATGGTCTTTATGCACATAATTTTTTCCAAAAAAAGTTTTGGATATTTTGTATTAAAAAGACAGAGACTTTGTCTTTCTTGCTTGATATTGAATTCCTAGTGTAGTGCTTAGCAGAGTAGTTGGTACAAATTAAGCACTCAATTTTCTGTTGAATCAAGAAGATCAAAGGGTGTGAGCATTTTTATATTTTGACATGTTACATATAGGGAAGATATAAGATGTGAGCGATATATCAATATACCTAGGAGTGATGTTAAGAAAGCAAGGAGAAGGTTAATATAGATGTATGGCATTTTGGTAATTATGCATTGTGCATAGTCTAATGAGTCGAAATCATTTATTTTAGCTAAACGAATTACCATATTCAGTTCATTCAAGTCCTTTTTGAATTCATTCATATGCGAGCCCTAGGGCTAGAATAGAAATAAGGGCTAGGGCTATAGTTAATATAAGGTTAAGGTTTGTTGTATGGGTAGCTCAGGAGAGAGGAAGGAGAAGAGCAATTTCCAGATCAAATAGGAGAAAAGTGATAGCAATTAGGAAGAATTTTATAGAGAAGGGTAGGCGAGCTGATTCTGTTGGGTCAAAGCCACATTCATAGGGGCTAGATTTTTCTGTGTATATATTTAGTTGTGGGAGTCAGATGCAATTGAAACCAGGAGTAGTGCGAGCGTTATATTCGTAATTAGGGATAAAATTAAATTA
>NW_007034516.1:0-797 GCF_000164805.1 Carlito syrichta
ATTTATCTGATTTGCTGTATGTGAATATTTACTTCGGAATACTCAATTTCATTCTATTTCATAAAGTTGCAGGATAAAAATGTACTCCTATTGTAGCTGGACTTCTCAATAGACCACATTACATTTTGGGTTACAAAACAGGAAAACAAAAGAGAGTATAGGCAAATAGGATTGATTTGTGTGAGTATATGAGTACATGTGTGCATGTAGATGTTATTACTAAGACTTAAAAAGAAAAATAATAATCAATAAATGACAATTTTGTTTATTTGCCTCACTGTTAAAATTTTATCTTTAAATAATAAAAAGTATTGTTCTTTGTCTTCTTGTCTAATTTTTGTGTATCTGTTTGAGAATTCATACAAATACACTTTGCTAAATATATTATAGAATTCATTATGGAAAATGTAAACTTAATGGTATCTTTATTAAGAAAACAAGGATACTGAACATGTGTATTAATAAATAAAAATACTGAGGTACATTTATATAAGCATATTTGTGTGTGTATTTGTGTATCTAAGAATACATTCAGAGAGAGAAAGTGAGAGGTAGACACATACACACACACACACACACACACACATTTAAGAAGTTTAAAAAAAAACTTGTCAAAACCACAATAGAAGTTGATGAGAGCACTCACAAAATCTACAAACTTCTAGATGATATCCAGAATATTTTTTTAGAAAGGGAAAATAATTATAAATATATTGTGTTAATAACTCAGAAAAGGCGCTTGAAATATCTCATAACATGTTATAGCTTAATAATGCCCTTCATCAGTATTCTTTGTT
>NW_007034517.1:0-811 GCF_000164805.1 Carlito syrichta
CCCCACTGTTCTGCCAGTTGACAGTTCTGTTTCCTACCAGGAGGTAGTAAATGTCTACTGAGATTTCATGAATGGAATAGCTGGGAAGAAAGTAGGTGATGCTGTGAGATAAGGTGTGAGGAACACAGGAAGCAATCAAGTCAAAACCTTTACAACAGGGTGTCATATGGAGCATGGACTTTGGAACTGAAAATTTCTGGGCTTCTCTCTCTGCTCTACTGTTTACTGTAGTGGTAGAACCCACTTCAGCAAGTCAGTTAGCCTTTCTCTTCTTCAGCATATTCATGGTTTCTCATTAATCAAGGTGACCCATAGGGTTGTGAGAATGTACTGAGTCCAAATATAGAAAGTGCTTGCCACATCAGATGGGCTTCATGTGTGTTCACTCTTAGCTGTGTTGCTGTGTGGAGGCAAGAGCAGTGAGAGAGCTGGCATTGAAGATGTGGGCATCTGCTCAGGCTTTGACTCAAAAGTCACGGAAGCCTTCCCTGACCACCTATATTAAAATCTTAACTTCTTCCCTCCTTGATTTTTTCTATGTAGCAAATCATTATGTACTCACTCTGTGATTTACTTACTTGTGTATTAGCTATTTCTTTCTGCCCATATGCTTTCTGTAAGGATAAAGACTATTTACTGTGTGTTGGGTTCACTGGTAGACTCTTGATGTCTGTAATGAATGAAAAAGTGGAACCAAGCTGACCACCCTATGGACCTAGAAGTGCCCTGCTCAGCTCGACTGGGGCTAAGGAACAGGTGACAGCAGCTTCATGAACTTGAGCAGCCATTGTGGTCAGGCACAGTAATGACA
>NW_007034518.1:0-737 GCF_000164805.1 Carlito syrichta
AGATAGTCTTGGCCATCTAGTGCCAAAAATTAAGGAAATTTCCAGAAAATGGTGGAGTAAAAGCCCAAGGTATCAGGAGCTGGTTTGAATGTGATTCCCATTGAACAAATCTGGGAAATGTTTGCTACTAAAATAAATGTGATGACAGAATGGTATAACTTATTGAAGAAAACGTGAAGTCATGGTTTTATGTTTTGATTAGGAGAGTGGTACATGTGTGAGCATCAAAGGACTTCTTCACAAATTTTTATTACTTTCAAGGAAAAACAGAGTAATACTACAGGGGAGATGTCTAACAGACATTCCCTTCACCAGGAATAAAATTGAATATCATCAGTCATGCAGGACTGAAATCACGCACCTCCCAACCATACATAGCAAGAACTCAACATCATTTTTGGACATTTCTGTCAAGGAAGAAAAATCAAGGAAATCCATATGTCAAGACATTCCACAAAATAGTGGTATATAATCTTGAACAGGGCTCAGATCATTAAATCCAAGGAAATGTGGAAGAACTTGTCAAATGGATCCTGTGAACATTGACAAAGCATCTTGGTTCCAGGTCACTGATCTTGTATTTCTATTGGGCTCTCAGAGTTTCACAATAATCATAAATACATAAAGTCACATGGATATCCCAGGAGGGGCCTTTCTGCACGTCAGAAGTGAAGGCTCCTCACTTGTTCCTCCTCAGTCATTTATGCAGCAGAATATGCTAACAGAGAGGAACTTTT
>NW_007034519.1:0-684 GCF_000164805.1 Carlito syrichta
CACATTTATATCATTCTTCCTGAAATCGTTACTTTCCTATGAACTCCCTGTGTCTCTTTGGAAACTTTTTGGAATCTGTCATATATTTGACCTATGTTCTTTAACATTTTTCACAAATCTTAAAAGGGAAATTAGAAACCTTAAATGCTTGATATCAACCAGAAAGCCCTACTGATATTTCTAACGACATTGTTGTAAATTCTTTCACCTATTAAGCTGACCAAGATAGGTTATAAAAGAGACTTTTATTCTAAAAGTAGATGGAGCCAAGCTCGGTGGCTCAGACTGTAATCCCGTGCCTTTGGGAGGCTGAGGCGAATGGATTGCCAGAGCCCACGGATTCCACACCAGCCTGGGCAGCGAGATCTCATCTCTACAATAAATCCAAAAATCAGCCGTGAGTGGTAGTGCATGCCTGTAATTCCGGCTACTTGGAAGCCTGAAGCAGAAGGATCAACTGAGCCCAACAGGCGAGGTTGCAGTGGCCGGGGAGTGGCCACTGCACTCCAGTCTGGGCGACAGAATGAGACTCCAACTATAAATAAATAAATAAATAAATAAATAAATAAATAAATAAAAGTAGATGGAACAAAAATGGTAGCATTATGGTTTCTACACATCTTTTTTTCTATACAGGGACATTTCTCTGGTATAATCATGTATAGACATGAAAAAATTATACTT
>NW_007034520.1:0-711 GCF_000164805.1 Carlito syrichta
ACTTCACAACTGAATTCTGCCAAGCAGTTAAAGTACTAATATTAGTTTTATTCAAACGCTTTAAAAAGATGGAAGTGTAGGGAATAATTTCAAATTCACTATATGAGGCCAGAATTACTCTGATAGCAAAACAAGACAAAGACACAGAAAGGAAAAAAAAAAGACAACTACAGACCAATATCACTTATGAACACAGGCATAACAATATTTAGCAAGATGCTAGCAAATTGAATTCAACAATACATTTTAGCTTATAGTTAAAATTAGCAATTGATTTTGGCCTTTTCTGTATTCACTAATAACGAGGAATATGTTCCTTAATTATATCTCTACTTTTACAATCATATAACCTTAATTTTTTTAATATAGAAAGCATATTAAAATAATAATAAAATAGTCCTTTTTGTGCTTAGTACCTGGCTAAAGAAAGACAATTTCTTGCATTTGGATAAACGTAATTATTAACTTTATCAGGATATTATTTTTAACCTTCCTTTTATCATAATTGTATGTAATCCTAAAAAATGTAGTATTGTTTTATCTCTTTAATGGCATTATATAAAGTCATATTAGGGTAAGCATGAATTTGGTTGTGCTAAACATTAAGTTTTTTACATGCAACCATGTTAATGTAAGTTATTCATTTTTTCATCATTAAATGATGACACAATGTTTTTCACACTTCTGGAATGAACATTTGTATTGTTATTA
>NW_007034521.1:0-702 GCF_000164805.1 Carlito syrichta
CTCCTTGTACTTTATTAGGAACAGTCAGTGCATTTGTCTGTATATGAGCATTTCATTTCCCTAGTTAATTCTTCAAAAACAGAAATTCGTGTTTATCCCTTAGCGAGAAACCCTGAAGTTTTATATGGATGGAGGACACGTTAAACCAGATTCCTTATTCTCCTTTAGCAATAGACAGTGCGGTTCCCTGTATATGAGGAACCCCATTATCCAGATTCCTGCTCCCAAAACCTGAGTGGTGGTTATCTCTTAGAAAGACAGTCTGTAGACTTTTGGGATCTGGGCCTCGTGTAACCAAGACTCCTTATTGTTTCATAGTAACAATTCGTGTAGTGTTCTCTATATGAGGACTCCCATTACTGAAAATCCTGCTACATTCTCAGCAAGACGCCAAGGTAATTCCTGGTGACCTAGAATTCCAGTTGCTTGGATATCAAGAGAAAGACTCCCATAAAGTTCTTGAGGAATTGGAACCCACGAATCCTGGTCCCTCTTCAAAACACACACTAAAAATGAGGCGACATAGAAGCCCAGATTGCTGATTAAACCTGATCAAGACACTTTGTAGATTTAGGCGAATGAGAACTCCAAGAACCGGATTTCCTTTCCATTTTCAGCAAGATGCCCTGATTTGCCCTGTCCATGTGGATTCCAAAACTCTGTGTACAAAATGCAGATGCCCAGATGTTTCCCTAGGGACCT
>NW_007034522.1:0-690 GCF_000164805.1 Carlito syrichta
ATATGCTGCTTCCAGATCAGTTCTACAGGAGATGCTTAAAAAGGTGCTGTGCATGGAAGAAAAAAGAAACAAAAGAAAGACCACAAACTTCAAAAGATTACAAACAAACACAGAAGCAACAGAGCACACAGCACATCAGCAAAAATGAAAACACATGGATATATTAACATAAACACTAAAATAAGCAAAGCAGTCTTATAAGAGCCTTATAACAGGGACAAGCTCTCACATTTCAATAATCAGCCTGAACATGAATGGACTAAATTTACCACTGAAAAGACACAGAATGGCAAACTGGATAAAAGTACATGACCCAACAATAGGCTGCCTCCAGGAAACACATCTCATGACAAAGAACACCTGCAGACCTAAAGTTAGAGGATGGAGAATAAACTTTCAGGTGAATGGAAGACAAAAAAAAAAGTCAGGAGTCACAATTTTAGTACCAGACAAAATAGCCTTCAGGCTATCAAAAATTTAAAAAATACAGAAAGGCACTACATAATGATAAAGTCTCAATCCATCTACAAGATATATCCATCCTAAACATATATGCACTCAACACAGGAGCACCAGGATTTGTAAATCAATACAAAGTAAACTAAAAAAGGACATTGATGCTAACACCACTATAACTGGAGACTTCAATGTCCTACTAACAAACCTAGATAGATAACCTAGAGGCAAAAA
>NW_007034523.1:0-557 GCF_000164805.1 Carlito syrichta
TTGGGCTGGGCCACATCCCTAAGGGCCCAGCGTCCATTTGGGGCTGGGCTGCATTCTTTTAATACGGTTCTTTAGTTACAATTAGTGTAAGTTTTTTCTACTTATAATAGAAACTGAATTCATAGAAAGTATTTTAGAATGGGTCATGCTACGTCAGGGAATTATGTTAGTCCAAGCATGATCAAACATGATACTATAAGGTTTTATAAGAATACAGCTAACTTTTGAAATTTATTGTTCCCACCTTCTACTAATTGTGATTTTGGCTTTAGTACAATTACAGTTTGTGTCTGGGTTTTATTTTAGAAGCTTTATTGCTGATGATCAGCCTTATATGTCAGGATTAGGAATTAGAAACTTTTCTAGAAATTAAGATAGATACATAGGATTTTAGAATTGCCATTTTGTTAAGAGATCATAATCAATTGTTCCTGGAAATGGCCCAGCGTGATCTTTGGACTGGGCCACATTCTTTAGGAACTGGTCTGACCTATAATTAAGAGTTTTTTATAGTACAGGTAAAGTTAGCACAGAATAGAAAGGTCTTAGGATTTAAG
>NW_007034524.1:0-892 GCF_000164805.1 Carlito syrichta
CAACTTTCTAAAGCAGCTTCTTGGAAAACTAAAGAAAGATATTGGCTCTAACACTATCATAACTGGGGACTTCAATAGCCCACTCACAACCCTAGACAGATCATCAGGACAAAAAATCAGCAAGGAGATCCGAACCTCAATGTAACTTTGGACCAAATGGACTTAATTGATACCTACAGAACACTCCATCCAAAGACCACAGAATACAGATTCTACTCATCACCACATGGAACATATTCTAAGATCGACCACATAATTGGACACAAATCAAGTATAAGCAAATTTAAAAGGACTGAAATTCTGCCATGCACCTTTTCGGACCACAGTGGAATAAAAATAAACATTGACACCAACAAAGTCCCCCCAAAACCCACAAAGACATGGACACTAAACAGCATGATGCTAAATAACTCCTGGGTCAACGATGACATCAAAATAGAGATCAAAAGATACCTGGAAACAAATGAAAATAAAGAAACATCTTACCAAAATCTCTGGGATGCCTTAAAAGCTGTAATAAGAGGGGAATTTATATCCCTACAAACACACATGAGGAAAATGGAAGGAACAGAAATTGACAACCTAACAAGCCACCTAAAGAAGCTGGAAAAGCAAGACCACAAAAACCCTAATTTCAGCAGAAGAATCCAGATCACCAAAATAAAAGCCCAAATCCAGGACATAGAAGACAAAAAGATAATACAAAAAATCAATGAAACAAAAAGCTGGTTCTTCGAAAGGGTAAACAAGATTGATGGTCCCCTAGCTAGACTGACCAAGAAAAAACGAGAAAAAAACCAAATAAGCATAATCAGAAACACAAAGATGAGTCACATCTGACCCTGAGAAATACAAAAGATCATTAGAGACTACTACGTACACTTGTATGGAA
>NW_007034525.1:0-742 GCF_000164805.1 Carlito syrichta
TCAGCTAGTTGTCAGCTGCCTAGCCAGCTGGCTAGCTAGGTAGCAAGCCAGGTAAGTCAGTTGGCTAGCTAGCTGTCTAGCTGGTTAATTCAGCTAGTTAAGAGAGCTGGCAAGCCAACTGGCAATGTGGGTAGCTAGCTAGGTAGCAAGCCAGGTAAGTCAGTTGGCTAGCTAGCTGTCTAGCTGGTTAATTCAGCTAGTTAAGAGAGCTGGCAAGCCAACTGGCAATGTGGGTAGCTAGCTAGTTAAGTCAGCTAGATAGCTTCCTGGCTAGCTAGTGATGTCAGTGAGTTAAAACAGCTGGGTAGCCAACTGGGGAGCTGGTTAAGTCAGCTAGTTTAGTCAGCTCTCTAGCGAGCTGGCTAGGTATGTAGTTGGCTACATAAGTCAGCTTGCTAGCCAGCAGGCTAGTTCTTCAAGTCAGCTACTTAAGTCAGAAGGCTTGCCTGCTGGCTAGGTACGTAGCTAGCTAGTTAATTGAGCTGGCTAGCCAGCTTGCTAGCTAAAGTCTTCTGGGTAAGTCTTCTGACTAGCCAGGTGTCTAGAGAGTTAGCCAGCTATTTAAGGCACCTTTCTAGCCAGCTGACTTGCTGGTTAAGTCAGCTAGTTAATCCCCTGGCAACCAACTTGCTATCTAGTTAAGTTAGATCGTTAAGTCAGATGTCTATCCAGCTGGTTAGCTAGGTAAAATGTTAGTTAAGTCACATGGCTAGTATTAGTCTAGCTAGTTATTTCAGCTAGT
>NW_007034526.1:0-1016 GCF_000164805.1 Carlito syrichta
CCTTCAGTAGGATTGGTATCAGCTCATCCTTAAATGTCTGTAGAATTCTGCTGGAAAGCCATCTGAACAGGGCTTTTTTTGCAGGAAGTTTTCTTATTACGTGGTCGATTTCCTTGATTGTTATTGGTTTATTTAGGGTCTCAATTTCTTCTTGTTCCAACCTAGGTAGGTTGTGTGATGTCAGAAAGTCTTACATTTCCTTCTGGTTTTCAAGTTTGTTTCCATACAAGTGTACATAGTAGTCTCTAATGATCTTTTGTATTTCTTCAGGGTCAGATGTGACTTCATCTTTTGTGTTTCTGATTATGCTTATTTGGTTTTTTTCTCGTTTTTTCTTGGTCTAGCTAGGGGACCATCAATCTTGTTTACCCTTTCGAAGAACCAGCTTTTTGTTACATTGATTTTTTGTATTATCTTTTTGTCTTCTATGTCCTGGATTTGGGCTTTTATTTTGGTGATCTGGATTCTTCTGCTGAAATTACGGTTTTTGTGGTCTTGCTTTTCCAGCTTCTTTAGGTGGCTCGTTAGGTTGTGAATTTCTGTTCCTTCCATTTTCCTCATGTGTGTTTGTAGGGATATAAATTCCCCTCTTATTACAGCTTTTAAGGCATCCCAGAGATTTTGGTAAGATGTTTCTTTATTTTCATTTGTTTCCAGGTATCTTTTGATCTCTATTTTGATGTCATCATTGACCCAGGGGTTATTTAGCATCATGCTGTTTAGTGTCCATGTCTTTGTGGGTTTTGGAGGGACTTTGTTGGTGTCAATGTTTATTTTTATTCCACTGTGGTCTGAGAAGGTGCATGGTAGAATTTCAGTCCTTTTAAATTTGCTTATAATTGATTTGTGTCCAATTATGTGGTCAATCTTAGAATATGTTCCATGTGGTGATGAGTAGAATGTGTATTCTGTGGTCTTTGGATGGAGTGTTCTTTAGGTATCAATTAAGTCCATTTGGTCCAGAGTCTCATTGAGGTTCCGGATCTCCTTGCTGATTTTTTGTCCTGATGATCTGT
>NW_007034527.1:0-869 GCF_000164805.1 Carlito syrichta
TTCTGGTGAACTTATCATTGTGTTTCTATTGCCTTTATGTAAATGATAAAGATTCTGCTCATCACAAAATTTAATACATGAAAAGTCTCTGATGTTAGCACCATCGGCTTGATCCTCATGTGATCACTTTCACATGTGTCTCCCCTGGGTGGTGGATTTTCTTTCTTTTCTATAACAAGTGGACATTCAAATGACGTTCTAAAATAGATTATCTTTGCCTCACAAGAAGAGATTTTGCCGTTAGTTATTCATAATATTTCCTTTTTGTCAGAAATGCATATGGAAAGTTTTTATTGAACACACAGTCCTTCTTGAAAAATAATGCTGTTTATAATATACTATAAAATATATCATAATTGTATCTTTACATATGTGTATATATAGTTTGTGTTGTATTATCCATATTTCATTCTAATATATATATCATTATTTTATAGTTATATATGTTTATATCAATTGTTTGGAACAATTTTTTAAGATAACAGTCCTCCAGTCTCATTTATTCCAAGAATTTAGATGGATATAGTTTTCACGACAAGTATAATTTTTCATGTCTATACATGATTATACCAGAGAAATGTCCCTGTATAGAGAAAAAGATGTGTAGAAACCATAATGCTACCATTTTTGTTCCATCTACTTTTATTTATTTATTTATTTATTTATTTATTTATTTATTTATTTATAGTTGGAGTCTCATTCTGTCGCCCAGACTGGAGTGCAGTGGCCACTCCCCGGCCACCGCAACCTCGCCTGTTGGGCTCCGTTGATCCTTCTGCTTCATGCTTCCAAGTAGCCGGAATTACAGGCATGCACTACCACTCACGGCTGATTTTTGGATTTATTGTAGAGATGAGATCTCGCTGCCC
>NW_007034528.1:0-639 GCF_000164805.1 Carlito syrichta
GCTATTGTGAATGGAACTGTATTTTTTATTTGGGTTTCTGTTTGTTTATTATTGGTGTAGAGAAATGCGATTGTCTTTTGTACATTTATTTTGTATCCTGAGATTTTGCCAAAGGCTTTTATCAATGTAAGGAGGCCTTTGACAGATTCTCTTGGGTTTTCAAGGTACACCATCATATCATCTGCATAGAGAGATAACTTGACTTCCTCTTTTCCTATTTGAATACCTCTGATTGCCTCCTCTTCTCTGATTGCTTTAGCCAGGACTTCCAATACTATGTTGAACAGGAGGGGAGAGAGTGGGCATCCTTGTCTAGTTCCAGTTTTCAGGGGAATTGGTTTCAATTTTTGTCCATTTAGGAGTATGCTGGCTGTGGGTTTCTCGTAGATGGCTTTTACTATTTTGAGGTATGTTCCCCGTATGCCTAGATGTTCAAGGGTTTTTATCAAGAAGGGGTGCTGGATTTTATCAAAAGCTTTTTCTGCATCTAGTGATATGATCATGTGGTTTTTGTTTTGACATCTGTTGATGTATTTAATTACGTTTATGGTTTTACGAATAATGAACCAGCCTTGCATGCCAGGAATGAAGCCTACTTGGTCATGATGGATGATTTTTGAGATGTATTGCTGAATCCGG
>NW_007034529.1:0-751 GCF_000164805.1 Carlito syrichta
ACTTGCTGGGGGCATACAAATTCATTGATGTGTAACACGCTTTACAAATCATGTACCATCACAAGACTTTCAGGTTCCCAGTGAACAATTACAATTCCATGATGTATGAATCACAGGTGCACAATTTCAATACAGATTGTTCAAAATGTTCTCCACAATGTTCAATAAATCATTCATATTATACTCTAAGTTCTAAGCCCTGATTTAAAAACTTTCCAAGTTAACTCTAAGTTCAATCCAATTTTACTAACTTTTAATATTTTTGCCAATTAATATTATTAACTTAACACTATACTATAATCTATAAGTTTACTTAAATGACTTAATTTTATTACCTTAATTTTATACTATTTATTTTTATAATTCTTATAACCTACTACATTTCTGTACTGCCCTATGATTGTATATTAATTACCTATGAACTTATCCTTAACCTAAAATTTTATCACAACTTCTATAAATTTCAAATATCTAAACTATTGTCTTTTATACTTTATTAATTACTTATCTTATAATATCATGTCCAAATTCTAACAACTATTATCCTACTATAATCTATTACAAACCTTATCATTAGTACTAATAAGTATAAAAATTATGAACTTACTCTATGTTCTATAAAACTTAATTCAATGACATTTTAACCTAAAACCTAAATCTGATTGCCTATTACATGGAAACTACCTACGTCTCAAAACCTGCCATGCCACTTAAAACAATGAACTGCAAGTTGCCATAACGACAGCCGGGA
>NW_007034530.1:0-590 GCF_000164805.1 Carlito syrichta
TGAGTTTCTTCTAGGCAGCATGTAGTTGGGTCTTTTTTTAATCCATTCATCTAGTCTATATGTTTTAATTGGAGGAACTTAAACTGTTTACCTTCAAGGTTGTTATTGATAGATAAGGACTCAGTCCTGTCATTGTTAAATATTTTCTGATTGTATATATATCCTTTGCTCCTTTCTTCCCCTTCTGTTGTTTATTTTACATTTGTTGGCTTTTTGCAGCAGTAACATTTGACTGCTTTCTCTTTCTCATTCATGTATCTGCACTCTACCAGTGAGTTTTATACTTATGAGTGTTTTCTTTTTTCTTTTTTCTTTTTTTTTTTTTTTTGTGAGTTTGAGTCTCACTCTGTCACCCAGACTGGAGTGCAGTGGCTGCTCCCGGCCACTGCAGCCTCGACCTGCTGGGCTCTGGCGATCCTTCCACCTCAGCCTTCCAAGTAGCTGGAACTACAGGTGCGCGCTACCACTCCCAGCTAATTTCTGACTTATTGTAGAGATGAGATCTCGCCCAGGCGGGTCTCGAACCCACGGGCTCAGGCAATCCACTCACCTCAGCCTCCCAAAGCGCTGGGATTACAGGCTGAGCCACC
>NW_007034531.1:0-728 GCF_000164805.1 Carlito syrichta
CTGCAACACATGAGTCTGAGTCTCGCGGTTTTCTTCTCATTTGGACTTCGGCTCTGCAGAGCGCCTGTGTTTGAACTAAGAGTTCTCTCATGGGACACGCTTTGCCCATGTGCAGCTCTACGCTGCCACCCAGGGGGCGATGGGAACCCCACAGTGGAGCAAGAAGGCATTACTTGGTGAATTCCCTGGGTGCATTCTGAAATGTTTCTCCCTTTCAAATTTTTGTGTGGGAGGATACACAATTGCTCTGCCAAACGCATTGTCGGAAAAGAGCTGACTGCCTTGGTGGTGCTTGTTTTGAATGTCCGTCTCCCTTGGAAAGAGCTGTGTGAGAAGTGTGCTGCACTGTGAGGTTCTGGCACTGAGTGTGCGTGCTGTCATTCCTCCTTCCCACTTGCTCCCTTTCGTGTATCTTACGCTCTACAGGGTGACTGCTTTGGCGTGCGGCTTGTCAACCTCTCCCATGCGGGAATGCTCATCTCCCCTGTGCCACAATGAGGGATCTGAGACATTCACAGTTACTTGTGGGAAGGCATTATGTGTGACCCGGGGGAATTCTGAATTGCTCTTTCTTGACACCTTCTCCTGTCAGGAAAGCAATGAGACTGTGGATTGCTGGTGGGAGTGGCCTTTCTTAGGCCTGGGGTGCACGGGCACCTTCCTGGCTTAAGTCTGTGCCCAATGTGTGCTGCAGTGTCACCTCTTTGCTGTGACTATCAATCTTCATT
>NW_007034532.1:0-3649 GCF_000164805.1 Carlito syrichta
CGAGGCTCCCAAAATGAGCACTTCGTGTGTAGATGGTCCTTACCATTATTTTCATTCTTGTTATTTCAAAAACAGAGTCAAAGAAAGTGAAACTAAAATAGCCAATAAAACAGTCTTAAAATACCCAACAAATGGAAATATAATATTCAAAAGATAAAAATGGCAATAACAAATTAGTTCAACTAAAACCAGTATGTTCAACCAGAGTCCATCATAGGCCAGGGGGTGGTCAACCACCGAACGTTCCCTGCTCTGTGGGATGGACCACATGAGACCTGAGCTCTTGCAGGATGCCCTGAGACTTGAGTGGAGGACAAGATCAAAGCCAAGGTCCGTGCTGAGTTTTGGCTTCTTAAACACAGAATATCCTGTACAGTAAGCAAACTGGACTCCCTAATTCTTTTCCAAACTTGTTGCTGACAAACTACACCTTTTCCCTTCCTATACCAACAAAGTTTTTCTATTTTTAATCCAAGGGTAGACTGTATTTTTATCCTTAACAAATTATTTGATTAATTATTTCAGCCCAAGGATATCCAGAACCTATGATAAAGTGCTCTTTTTTGCCTCCACATTTCTGGCAATTTACAGATGCCACCTTCTCTATCCTCCTCCAGATTCCTGGCAAAAACAAACAGGACACAACTTTCAAAATTACACTTGTAAAGGAACACATACATTCGTAATCATAGGAAAACATCTGCCTTTATTTTTACTGATTTTAGAGAAAGGAAAACATGCCCAGCCTGTTTCTCTGCTTTTGCAGAGTGAGACTTTCTCTGGAACCTACAAAAGGAAGCTCCTCTGGCACTGTGGGAGGGGAGGTGGGCTGGTGAAAGGGACCTGGGGGGTATTCCTTGGGCTTTCTGGGCTGTCAGCAATGACAGTGAAGGCCAGATGTATCTGAGTAAGACACAAGAGGAACTGGCAATGTCCCCACAGGGATGTTTCCTCCTGTTACTGCCCCTTGTTGTTGCTATTGTTGTTTTTCTTCTTATCTACACAGTAAAGGAAAACAAAATATTTGCTTTGCAACGTCACAGCAAAAAAACCTACCATGGCAGCTAGAACGTGGCCAATTTATAACAGACAGGCTCATGCAGACCATCTAGAAAAAGAGGACGCAGGAAGGATTCGGCCCTGACATGCTCTGGGCAAGTGATTTTGAGAAGAGAGTTCACCCCGCTGCAGCCAGAGGGAAGAACGAGGAAAAACATTCCAGAAGCTCTGTCAGCAGGCCACCATCTTGGCCACAGAAAACTAAACCAGACCCACCAAAGTTGAAAAGTCACCGTTTCTGTAGTAAAGTCACTTTAATTCAGACTTTATTAACAAGTGAC
Organism: Carlito syrichta; assembly: GCF_000164805.1. Classification (NCBI taxonomy): domain Eukaryota; kingdom Metazoa; phylum Chordata; class Mammalia; order Primates; family Tarsiidae; genus Carlito; species Carlito syrichta. Next base: position 1,341 of record NW_007034532.1, read on the forward strand.
AATTTATTGCTGTGGAATAAACATCCTTTTGACTCATGGAAAAAAGGACACATACAACCTGAAGACAATTTGATTTGTCTTTATTGGATGCTATGCCACACATGATATTTACAGATGTAATTAAACAGAATTTATAAGACTGCTGTGGTGGAACATTTTAAGAAGTTAATCTGAAAGACTCATAATGAAACCATCAATTCATATGTGTTACAATATAATCATTCATTTATAACTTTTCAGCCATTATCCATGATAGTTCATTTCATAAAAACTCTATTTTCGAGAAGAGGTTAAGTCCGAGGAAATACAAAAAAAAATTCAGAAAAAATATTTCCACATCTAGTCCGAATCTTCCATAGTTCTGTAAAAGAAATTATAGATATTCTCAATAGCATGCATGACTGACTTTCTTTAATATCATATTTAACTTTTAGTATGGAAAAATTCTTCTTTTGTCATATTTCTCAGTATAGGTTAAAATATTTTTCTTATGCTTAAAAATAAATATATATTGCTGGGCTCGGTGGCTCAACCTGTAATCCCGCGCATTTGGGAGGCTGAGGTGAGTGGATTGCCTGAGCCCGCAGGTTCGAGACCCGCCTGGGCAACTTGGTGAGATCTCATCTCCACAATAAACAAAAACTATTAGCCGGGCATGGTAGCACGCCCCTGTAGTTCCAGCTACTTGGAAGGCTGAGGTGGAAGGATCACCGGAGCCCAGCAGGTTGAGTCTGCGGTGGCCGGGAGCAGCCACTGCACTCCAGTTTGGGTGACAGAGTGAGACTCCAATTCAATAAATAAATATATAAAAAGAACCTTGGCTCAATTAAAAAAAAAAGAAATATACAATCCAAATTTAAACCAGCATCTATGTATTATTTAAAAAAAGCAACAAGGCATGTGGCTGCCATTTTCACCTTGACCCTCCACTGTCCCAGGAAGGGAACCACACAGACAACAGGAGTGAGGAAGTCCTCTCACCAGTCTAGAGTGTGAGTTACTGAAGAAACAACTTGCTTTCACAGACATGAAGGAGAAGACAACAGGAACAGAGTACCTACACTTGCATGTCTGAGAGAATTCCAGAAGTTTGGGGACTGATAGACCTGACTTACAGTTAGACCAGCGTCGACAATTAGAACTACAAAAAAGTTGGAAATTATGGTAGCACGTGGCCAGTGGGCAGTGTTATTTTCCCTATCTGCACAAATACAAACACATTTCTCTCTGATCTTAGGTAAACTAGTTTCACTACCCATACATGGAAGTTAGGAATCATAGCATTTCTGATCTTCAAACGTACAGAAGGTGTTATTATAGAGAGCAAATTCCCCTTTTTTTCCTTTGAAAAATCATGGTTCTTCAAGATGTATTATTAATTTTTGGACATCCTAGATATTAAAATCTAATTCTATCTTCTCATTTTGAAAAATTTCAAAATCTGTGAGTCAGTGATAGGAATTTTTATATTAAATTCTGAAAAACTAACTTAATCATTTTTATTGCTATTCATTTTTTTTGGAGTGACACTGCTGAAGGGGCTGATAAGCAGGACTTGGAAAATAATGATGAATAAATATCACTTAGCACCCACTACTTAGAAAGCATTCACTTGCCAAAAAAGGTTCTCGAAATGGCCATGGTGCTGGGCTCTGGGGACTTTTTTCAGCAAAATATTCACTTATAGACAATAAAGACATCTCATACTCGGTGAATCTGCTTTTTAGATAATATCAAGGCAGATTTCAGAATATTATGGATTACTGTATAAATAACTGGAGCCCAAATTAATAGTGCCCGAGGGGCTATTTGCAAATAACAGAAATTACCCCTATTTATGTACAGTTTAAGCAGTTGAAAAATATATACAGAAATAAAGGTAGAAATTGATCTTACAGTGGCATAAAGCATATTTGCAATCTAAACCATGGTAGAGGGTCGTCTTCACTTGGTGATCTTTCAATGTTAACATATGCCTGCATCTATTTTCTAGAAATCACACCATGTATATGCCTGATAATGTTTCCGTTACACATAAGCATATGACTTTAACTTTGAATTTTTTTCTGAGGTACACATTTTGTTCTGAAAGTTGTCTTTTCCCAAAATACAACACATCAATAACTGCTGCTCCTTGGTTAATGGTCTATTAATGTCAGGGGCACATATAAGCTCAAAATGCAGGGTATATCTACCTAAATGATCAATAGTTGATCATCTTTTGAAGGACATTGTAACACTTCCATTTATCTGGGATGCAGAATGCTCAAAAATGTGAGGAACGGCGTGTCATACTCACATACTCTTGA
>NW_007034533.1:0-697 GCF_000164805.1 Carlito syrichta
TAAAACAACAAGAATTTATTTTGTCACAGTTCTATAGGTGAGAAATCTGAAATCAAGGTGTTGACACAACCATGCTTTCTCTGTAGGTTCTGGGAGATACTCCATTCCTTCCTTCTTGTAATTTCTGTGACTACAGCATATTTTTTGGTTATAGCCACATCATTCTGATCTTAGGTCTCCATCTTCATGCCACCTTCTTCTCTATGGATTTGTTGAATCTCACTCTACCTTTTTCCCATAAGGACACTTGTAGTGGGGCTCAGGGTCTACCTAAATTATCCAGGATTTTCTTCTTAGTTCAAGATCCTCAATGTAATCAGCAAAACTTTATCATATAAGGCAACATTTAAACGTTTACAGTTATGGGATGAAAACTCAATGTTTTTGAGTGGTTATTATTCAGCCTACTACAAATAACATTGTCTAAAGAAAAAATATATATAACCACCACCAAAGAGCAAAAAAAAAATGCTGAGAAACCATTTGATAAAATTTAACATACATTTATTGTAAAACTAATTACATATGCAAAATTGATGGATTTTTGCACAACATAATGATTGGTCCTAAGTCATTATCTTATTTAATGAAGAAGTACTAGAGTTATTTATACTAAGATTAGAAACAAACATGCATGTCCACTATCTCTGCCACTATTAGAGATATTAGCCAATATAATTAGACAGGGAAATCATGG
>NW_007034535.1:0-899 GCF_000164805.1 Carlito syrichta
CCCAAGAATTTACAATGAGGCACCCAGAAAGAAAAGAATTTGGGGCCCAATATATATAAACCAAAATAACATGGAGATTTACAAAGTAGTAAGTATTGGGCTCTGAATTAGTATAAAAATTTAGATAATTGACATTCTGGAAAATTGATTATGATATTAGCAAACACAATGTTAGAATCCTGGAGGAAAAACTACTCAAAGGCTGTTACACAATAATAAAAACATCCAAAAGGTTCTAATCTAAAGAAAGTGCTAAAATATTATTTGGTTGTGCTATAACCAAGTTCCAACATGACTCCATTACCATAATTATAAAAGACTTCCTCTTGGGCAACCGCCTCATGTCCCCTCCCACTTTGGAAATTTCTCGGTCCTCTCAATGAAGACTGCTTTCAAAAAAAAAGAAAGACTACTTCGTTTAGAGGATTCTTGAATGGTCACTTATCGCAGGAAACATTTTTGGATAGGTGTGAACACATGGTTCTCTTCACTTCTTGGGAATAAAATCCACCATGGCTAACAAATTTGGAAGATAACTGTACACAGTGCTTGATGCCTAATGATTGCTCAGTAGTTAAGGTCCCTCCTATCCTGATGTCAAAGTTCTAAGGCTGATGTCATCAATGACAATTTGACATGCTTGTTTCCCTGACTTTACTTACCTCTTTTACTGTAAAAATTAGCCTTTTCATCAATCTACAGATTCAATGAAATAACCATTAAGTTAACATCATTCTTCTCCGACCTGGAAATGACAATAAAGAATTCATTTGAAACCATAAACAATCATGAATACACAAAAAAATCTTATCAAAAGAAACAAAGCAGGAGCTATCAAGTTTCAGACTTCAAAATTTTCTATATGTTTACAGTAATCAACACAGCCTGGTATTGGTACA
>NW_007034536.1:0-768 GCF_000164805.1 Carlito syrichta
CAGTTAGTGTAAGGTCTCTTTTCTACCTATTATAGAAATTGAATTTATTTTATTCATAGAAGGTATTGTAGAATAGGTCATGCTACGAATCATGTTAGTTCATACATAATCAATCATAATATTTTTAGGTTTAATAAGAATATAGTTAACTTTAAGAATTTTCATGATCTCCACTTTCTACTATCGAAGTTTTTGCCTTAGTACATTTACAATTTACATTTAGGTTTTAGAAGCTTTGCTGCTGCTAATCAACTTTATATATTAGAATTAAGAATTGGAAAACTTTCATAGAAATTAGGATAGACATATGACTTTGGAATAGCCATTTTGTTAAGAGATTGTAGTCTATTGTTCCAAAAGGTGGCCCACCGTGGACCTTGGACTGGGCCACATCCTGTAGGGCCCAGTGTGATCTTTGGACTGGGCCACATTCTTTAGGAAATTGGCTTAAGCTATAATTAAGAGCTTCTGTAGCATTGTATAAGTGGTAGAGTTTAATTTAGTTGTCATGGGTATTGAGTGAGCTTTAGAAGTTATTGATTATCAGAACATCATTAGACTAGTAAGGATTGTTACACTGCTTTTGAAGAACATTAACTAGCAAAGGGAACAATGAGACAATCTTGGGGTTTGTTCCTCCTCACACCTAAGCATCTGGTGAGTAGGGTATGCCCCCCTGCACCTGGCTTTGTGTTCACGTGAAAGACTTGTGAGACTGCCTGTGTAAATTTGGGGATAATACCTGCTGTAACTTTCAATAAATGGCTT
>NW_007034537.1:0-818 GCF_000164805.1 Carlito syrichta
CCATCTTCCTAACCAGAGACGTGAAAGACCTTTACAAGGAAAACTACAAAACACTGCTCAAAGAAATCAAAGATAACACAAACAAGTGGAAAAATATCCCATGCTCATGGATCGGAAGAATCAACATTGTGAAGATGTCCATCTTACCTAAGGCAATCTAAAAATTCAATGCAATACCCATCAAATTACCAGCAACATTCTTCTCAGACCTAGAAAAAACAATCCAGGAATTCATATGGAAACACAAACGTCCAAGAATAGCCAGAACAATCCTCAGCAAAAAAAAAACAAAGCAGGTGGTATCACACTACCAGACTTCAAACTTTACTATAAGGCTACAATCATCAAAACAGCTTGGTATTGGTATAGGAACAGGCATATAGATCAATTGAATAGAATTGAGATCCCAGAAGCAAAACCTCAATTTCTCAACCAACTCATCTTCGACAAAGCCTCCACCACCTACCACTGGGGAGAGGAGAACCTATTCAGTAAATGGTGCTGGGAAAACTGGCTGACCACATGCAGAAGATTGAAACAGGACCCCTATCTATCCCCATGCACAAAGGTTAATTCCAAATGGATCAGAGACCTAAATGTAAAACCTCAAACCATAAGAACCTTAGAAAATGAAGGAAAAACCCTCATAGAAATCGGAACTGGCATCCAATTCCTGAAAAAAACCAAAACCCACAGCTCATAAGAGAGAAAATAGATAAGTGGGACCTTATTAAACTGACAAGTGTCTGCAAAGCCAAAGAAACCATCAAGAGAGCAGGAGACAGCCTACAGACTGGGAAAAAGTATTTGCCAACTCC
>NW_007034538.1:0-701 GCF_000164805.1 Carlito syrichta
TCATTGAGTCTAAGAAGAAATTGGAAAATTAGTAAATGTATTGTACTAAATGATAATGAAAACACAAAACATCAACATTTTCTGAGTGAAGCTAGCGTAGTACCCACAGGCTTTACTGATGAATTATGTCAAACATTTAAGAAACAAATGAAATGAAAATGTCTCAGAAAATATTGAAGTAGAATAACAATTTTTTAATTTGTTATGTCAGCATTATCCTGAAATAAAAAACATACAAAGATATTACAAGAAAGCATACTATAGGCTTTTTTTTAGCAATAGAAATTAAGAATAGTAAAAAAGAATAGATTCTAGGAATATAAAAAACTTCCTCAGAATGATAAAGGTCAGCTACGAAAAAAGTTAATGGTAAAAAACTGAATATTTTCACCTTAAAATCAGAAAAATAGAATACACATTTATATGGTAAATAACCAATAGAAATGGAAATGGAAATAGTCTAGGTATAATAATCAGAGTGCTGTATTGGTGTGAGGATAGTTTAGTAGATTTATAAAATAGGGATTTAAATATTGAATTATATATATATATATATATACATATATATATATATATGTTGATTTTCAACAAAGTCTCCAAGTTAAATTAATGGAAGTCGAATCGTTTTTTGATCAAATTATACAGAAAAAAATTCACATAGGCACAAAGGGAACCTCAATCCTACTGCACACTAGACACAA
>NW_007034539.1:0-694 GCF_000164805.1 Carlito syrichta
GTCTCCTAAAAAAATAAAAGGAGTCTTCCTAAGATTTAAACAAGAATCAAGCTTTCGACGCATGTATCTGAGAACAGGAGTACTCATATACAGGTAACTGCACGGCTGTTGCTAAAAATAAGTAATCTGGGTTTTGCGAGTCCTCAGTCCTGAAAATCTACAGGGCATCTTGCTTACGGCTAAAGAAGAATCAGGGATTCGAGGCATGAACGTGGGTAATAGCAATCCTCATATATAGGAAACTACATGGCCTCTTTCTAATAAAAGAGAAGAAATCTGTTTTCCACGGTTCCTCTCTCAAATAATCTACTTGACTTCTTACTAAGGGTTAAACAGGAATCAGGGTTTCGAAATAGGAATCAAGGAAAGAGAGTCCTCACATACAGGACACTACATGATCTCCAACTAAGTACGAATAAAGAATCATTGCTGTTTGTGCCCTCAATCCAAATAATTCCCAGGTTGTCTGCTATGGGAAAAAACAAGAAACATCTGTTCGTGCTCCCCAAATGTTTCTGAGCAATTTAGCATTCGGATATTATGAATCGGTCATTTCAGGACTCCAGCAACATTCTGGTCCTCTTAAAATTTGTACATGGTATTGGGCAATCCAAGTCCTATAGGTTCCTCAGAACAACTAAGGCCAGATTCCAGGAGAAAAAGAATATTCTTGCCATATTTGGATGTAACTCTG
>NW_007034540.1:0-685 GCF_000164805.1 Carlito syrichta
TGGCTCAGCCTGTAATCCCGCACCTTTGGGAGGCTGAGCTGAGTGGATTTTCTGAGCCCACGGGTTCGAGACTCACCCGGGCAGCTTGGCGATACCTCATCTCCACAATAAATCAAAAATCAGCTGGGCGCAGTAGCGTGCGCCTATAGTTCCAGCTGCTTGGAAACCTGAGGTGGAAGGATCGCCGGAGCCCAGCAGGTGGAGGCTGCGGTGGCAGGGAGTGGCCACTGCACTCCAGTCTGGGTGAGAGAGTGAGACTCCAACTCAAATAATAATAATAATAATATGATAATAATAATAATAATAATTTAGCACAATATCTGTCAAATGCACTCAGTTCACTCACTGGGATTGCATTTTTCATAGATGCTAAGTAAGGTTCTAAAATCAGTCATCATATAAAAAGAAAATCACATAGAGTCAATGTTGTGCATGAATATAAATTAAATTTTTTGTAGAATATCATCTTCATAACTTTGTATGTACCATATTGTCTCTGAATAATTCTAACAGAAAATTTTTTCTTCAAGATAATAGCAGAGACACTTTCTTCAGGTAATTCCAGATAAGCTAGTTGTATGTCTTATAGGTCATGTGATATTAAATTATTTTTGTCTGGTATAGAATTTAATTCAAATCGATTAAATACTTATATAATGTAACTCTCTCTGTAGCTGTCAAGGAA
>NW_007034541.1:0-647 GCF_000164805.1 Carlito syrichta
CACAACCCCATTATAAAATGGGCAAAAGACATGAACAGACACTTCACAAAAGAAGACATTCGAGCAGCCAACAAACACATGAAGAAATGCTCAACCTCACTAATCATCAGGGAGATGCAAATCAAAACCACACTGAGATACCACCTAACTCCAGTCAGAATGGCAATTATCAACAACTCAAAAAATAACAGCTGCTGGAGAGGGTGTGGTGAAAAGGGAACACTTCTACACTGTTGGTGAGAGTGTAAACAGTGCAACCTCTGTGGAAAGCAGTGTGGCGATTCCTAAAAGCTCTAAAAATTGACCTTCCATATGACCCTGCAATCCCCCTACTGGGAATATACCCTGAAGAACACAAATCACTCTATAAAAAAGATACCTGCACACGTATGTTTATCGCAGCATTGTTCACAATAGCAAGAACCTGGAAACAACCATGCTGCCCATCAAAAGAGGACTGGATTAAAAAAATGTGGTACATATACACGATGGAATACTACGCAGCCATAAAAAAGAACAAAATCATGAATTTCGCTGCAACCTGGATGGAACTAGAGTCTATAATACTGAGTGACCTCTCACAAAAACAAAAATCCGAATATCACATGTTCTCACTCATATAATGGACCTTGAACATCCAATGCAAT
>NW_007034542.1:0-1261 GCF_000164805.1 Carlito syrichta
CTATTGTAATTTCCAGGTCTGAGAAGAATGATGTTAACTTATTGGTTTTGTCCCTGTTTCACTCGTTGGCCTAAACGGCTAATTTTTCAATTAAAAGATGTGAGCAAAGTCAGGAAATCCAGCATGTCAGCTTGCCATTCAGGACATCAGCCTCAGAACTGTGACATCATAATGGGCGGGACCTTGACGACTGAGCAAGCCTTCAGTATCAAGGATTTATGTACAGTGCTCTGACAAGAGCGGAAGATATGGTGGATTTTCATTCCCAAGAATTGAAGGAAGCAAGGTGTTCACACCTATCCGAAAACGTCTGCACGGGTAAGTGGCCGTCCTAGGATCCAGTGGGCAATGTAGTCTTTTTGTTTTCACGCAGAAGTTATTGAGAGGACAGAAAAGCTCCCACAGTGGGAGGTCCCTGAGGGGTTCCCCACGATGTAGTCTTTCATTACTATGGTCACAGAGACTTGTTGGAGTTTGGTCATAGCACAACCTAATAATATGTCATCACTTTCTCTAGTTTAGACACTTCTGCATGTTTTTCCTATTATTTTCCAGCCGTTGAGCCATTTGTCTCTCACGATTTGAACATCGCTTCAGTAACATCAAAGTCAGTTTTCTAGAATTTTCGATTATCTAAATTTTTATATGAATGAGGATCCCATATTCTTCTTTCGAAATCTCCATGTTATTTTGGTTTCTAAACATAGGGCTCCAGTGGTCTCTTTTTGTGTGTGTGCATGATTTTCAAGGCTTGTCGGTAAAAAGTATCACATTAATCTGAGACATTGTTGCAGAGTACACCATTATGTCTTAGGTAGAGAAAATCCTCGGGGATTCAGTGGAAATACACTTTGAAAAATAGAAATTGGTTTAAAATACAAGGGAAATATCATTTTATATTTCCTTCCAATAGGCAGGGGAACCTTTGGAGTAGGGCTTGCATTTCTATAAGTTTAAATTAACATTCACCAGCAGAAAATACAGCGTGTCACAAGAATATGTACAAAAGTTTTAAGAAAGGAAAAAGATATGTTAAATTATTCTACAGTTTCTCTTCTGACATCGTTAAGATTTATTATGCCTTCTGTCTTCTGAATAGCCACATAGGTACTCTGATCCTCCATGTGAAGTTGACTTAGGATGATACACGTCTGGAATCTCAACACGTTTCAATTTGTGCAGAATAAAACATTCAGCATTTATGTAAGAAATGTAGTAGTGTCAAAGTTGAAACCAAATGTACATGGATTCTCACGTCTTA
>NW_007034543.1:0-647 GCF_000164805.1 Carlito syrichta
AGGGTTAGTAACCTCCTGAACCCAAAAAACAACATCGCTAGAGTCAAATCCAGAATCACCTCTAGGCAGGTTAGTTAATTTTACCTGTTTTATGATAAGGCAGGAGCAGCAACTGGGCTATTCTCTGACCTTTGTTAAACTGCACAGTTTTGCTAGGGGGAGCAACAAGCACCTGGATTTCTCTTGTGTAATCCAAATCCACCACTCCAGAAATAATGGAAATTCCTTGTAAAGACAAGGAACTTCTGCTTAATATTACACCCACTATTCCTTCTGGGAGAGGGCCCTTCTCCCACAGGAATTGGTGTTACTGGAATGTCCGGAGTTAATATTGTTGTGGTAGAGGAACACAAGTTCAGTCCTGTACTCCCAGGGGTGGCTCGTAGTTGATTTAAAGGATCACCATTTTTATGAAATTTAGATAAGCATTCTCTAGCTTAATGAAAGCCTTTTTGGCAATTGGAACTCAAAGTTTTTAGTCGAGTAGACCCAGTAAATGGTGACAGAGTGCCATGTAAGTTAGCCATACCTTGCTTAATCAACAATCTCTGCTAATGTGTCTGACTTGACCACAGTTAAAGCAAGACTGCAATGAGATATTCTTTTATTACTTATATACTTTTACTTATATAAATTATATATTGGTT
>NW_007034543.1:2389-3057 GCF_000164805.1 Carlito syrichta
TTCATACGTCTAAACTTTAATTTTTATATGATCTAGTTATTTGGACTTTAATACTATGCTATATCCTATTAAGCTAATACTTTATCGTTAATTCTTTTATAAATCATATAGTAACTATTACACTTGAATAATGTAGCAAAAGGAAACAAAACAGCAAGCATAGATTTACGCAGCTATGAGTGTATATGTATATATTTTATCCTAACAAGTCTACTCTAAAAATCAAATAGTAGCTGTCACACTCTTGAATAAGGAAATGCAGGGTTGCCAAGATGGCGACCATGGGCTGAAGCAGACAGAGTTTCGGTAATTAACGAAACAAAAGAAAACGTTCTGCCTGGCTAGGGGCAGGGCGACAAAACTATCATGGTAATTTAGTTTCTAATCTTAGCCCTAGGGGAAACAGCTTTCGGGAACAAGAGCTGACTACCCAGTCTACCAGAAAATAGAAGTTAAAAAATATCTAGAAAGAAGTAAAACTTAGAAAGACAGAGAGAAATAATTCTGCTATGCACTTTCCATCAGGTGTATTGGTCACTAATCACACGCCAATATTATAGGTATAACTGATATCCTATGTCAGAGGCGATCTTCCAGATGGGCCTTTACAGGCCTCAGCCATGTAGCTATAGATGTTGGCTCCCAACACAGTATGAGCGGGGATATAG
>NW_007034544.1:0-979 GCF_000164805.1 Carlito syrichta
TGCCCGGCCACTGCAGCCTTGACCTGCTGGGGATCTGGTGACCCTTCTGCCTCAGCCTTCCAAGTAACTGGAACTACAGGTGTGCACTACCACACCCGGCTAATTTTTTTGAGTTATTGTAGAGATGAGGTCTCACCAAGTTGCCCAGGTAAGTCTTGAACCCATGGGCTCAGGCAATCCACTCACCTCAGTCTCCCAAGATGTGGGATTACAGGCTGAGCCACTGAGCCTGGCTTCTTTGATTTCACATATGACTCAAGGTTCATCCATGTTGGAGCATGTGTCAGAATTTCACTTATTCTGTGTGTATGTATGTGTGTTTGGGTCTCACTCTGTCACCCAGGCTAGAGTACAGTGGCATGATCACAGCTCACTGCAGCCTCAACCTCCTGGGCTCAGTTTCCTGAGGTACTGGGACCTCAGATGAGTGCCACTACATTTGGCTAATTTTTTATTTTTTTGTAGAGACAAGGTCTTGCTATGTTGCCTAGGCTGGTCTTGAACTTCTGGGCTCAAAAAATCCTCTCACCTTGGCCTACCAAATGTTGGGATTTCATGCCTAAGCCACTGAGCCCTGCAAAATTTCATTTGTTTTTAACTTTAATTTTGAATACTCTGCCACCTTCACTGTTCACTTGCCTCAGGGAACTTCTTGTTCCTTGAATGAATGCAATCATGTTTTCAATAAATTAAATTTGAGGATAGAAACATGTACTTCTGACAATACCTGCAAGATAGCTTATAGAGCAGATAAAAGTAGAAAAATTAAACTAGAGAAGACAAAAATGCCATGTATAAATGACTTAACTTTCTTATGTTGTTACTTTTTAAAATATTGTAACACTTTAAAAAGTCTTTTTTATAATACCATATTTTGAATAACACTAGAATTTGTAATATAAATGTAGCTAATATTGATTTATATAATTACAAATTAACTATAAAAAATTAGTTATGCTTCAGTTTTATAGATAAATGC
>NW_007034545.1:0-1032 GCF_000164805.1 Carlito syrichta
GTTCGTGGATTCCTGATTCCTGGATACCATTAAAAGTACGTAGTAAACATTTGGCAAGTGCAAAACCCTTGTCCCATTTCAAAATAAAAAAAAGACATCGTAGGAGAAGGATTACACAGTTAACCTTAAGACCAGAGTTACATCCAAATATGGGAAGAAGATTCTTTTTGTCCTGGAATCTGGCCTTAGTTGTGCTAAGGTACCTAACGGACTTGGAGTGCCGAATACCATTTACATCTTTTAACTGGACCAGAATCTTGCTGGAGTCCTGAAATGACCGATTCATAATATCCGAATGCTAAATTGCTCTGAAACAGTTGGGGAGCTGGAAGATCTGTTTCTTGTTTGTCCCATAGCAGACAACCTGGGAATTTTCTGGATTGAGGGCGCGAACAAAAATGATTCTTTATTAGTACTTAGTTGGAGGCCGTGTAGTGTCCTGTATGGGAGGTCGCTCTTTCCCTTGATTCCTTTTTCGAAACCCTGATTCTTGTTTAGCCCTTAATAAGAAGTCATGTAGATATTTTGATAGAGGAACCGTGGAAAACAGATTGCTTGTCTTTCATTAGCCAGAGGCCATGTAGTTTCCTTTATATGAGGATTGCTATTACCCACATTCATGTCTTGAATCCCTGATTCTTCTTTAGCCGTCAGCAAGGTGCCCTGTAGTTTTTCAGGACTGAGGACTCATATAACCCAGATTCCTTATATTTGGCAACAGCCGTGCAGTTACCTCTATATGAGTACTCCTGTTCAGAGATACATGCGTCGAAAGCTTCATTCTTACTAGATCTTAGGAAGACGTCCTATACTTTTTGAGATTGAGAAAACATATCACCCACATTCCTGATTCTTTCTTAGGAAAAGTCAGTGCATTTGCCTGTATATGAGGATTTCATTTCCCTAGTTTATGCTCCATAACACAAATTCGTGTTGAGCCCTTATCAAGAAACACTGAAGTTTTATTGGGAAGGAGGACACATGTAAACCAGATTCCTTATTCTTCTTTAGCAATAGACAGTGCAGTTCCTG
>NW_007034546.1:0-767 GCF_000164805.1 Carlito syrichta
AAAAAATTGGCAGTGAGTTTATTGCTAGTCACCTAGGTCTGTGAGCCCTTGCCCCTTCTAGGCACTCCCACTCATCACACCTGGTGCTACCATGCCCTCAAGTTACAGTCGCCAAATGAACCAGGAAGCAAGCTGATAACCAACATTTTTGAGAGATCCCTAGGAAGATGATCATGAGAGTCAGCCTGCTTTATTTTTCCCATTTGGATTCACAATTTAAAGTCCATTTTTAGAGGGAGCAAGGTGAAATAGACAAGTGACATGTATACCTTGTTTCAGATGTTTAAATGGCCAGGTTAATTATAGATGATTTGAGACCACACAGTCTTGTTACACAAAGTGTAATTCCCAGGCCAGAGCGAGGTATCGAACTTCAATATTATGATCATAAAAATCAGTTGCAACAAACTCTTCATCTGTAGTTTCAGCTAGTTTAAAGGCTGAGGTGGAAGAATCTATTGAGTCCAGGATGCTGAGGCTGTGGTAAGCCATGATCATGCCACTACTTTCCAGCCTGGGTGATCGAGTATGACTGGATTCAAAAATATAAAAATAAAAATGAAATCTTGACCAAGAGAAATATCTAAAACGTAGAATTAGAATCAAGGAATTTGGGACCCCAAACTCTAGTAGTTTCCATATGCAAAATGTAATTAATAATACTTATTTGTAGGATGATTGTTAGAACTTTAAAAGATATAGTATATGTCAGTGCATGCGTCTGATTATCCAGATAGTGATATCTAGCATTTTACATGTATTAACTA
>NW_007034547.1:0-738 GCF_000164805.1 Carlito syrichta
TTCATGTGTATGGTGATAGTGAGGGGTCCTGTTTGAATCTTGTTCATGTAATCAGACTTTTCCCAGCAACATGTACTGAATAGGTTCTCCATTCCTCAGTGGGTCCTGGAGGTTCCTTCAAAGATGAGTTGGGTGAGAATTTGAGGATTTCACTCTCTGTCCTGACCCATCAGCCTATGGACCTTTTCCAGTAGCAATACCAGGCTGTTTTGATTATTGTAAACTTATACTAAAGATTCAAATGCGGAAAGTGAGAGTTCCTGCTGTGTATCTTTTGATAAGGATTCTTTCGGCTCTTCATGATTGTTTTAAATTTCATATGAATTCACTATTGTAATTTCCAGGTCTGAGAAGAATGATGTTAACTTATTGGTTTTGTCCCTGTTTCACTCGTTGGCCTAAACGGCTAATTTTTCAATTAAAAGATGTGAGCAAAGTCAGGAAATCCAGCATGTCAGCTTGCCATTCAGGACATCAGCCTCAGAACTGTGACATCATAATGGGCGGGACCTTGACGACTGAGCAAGCCTTCAGTATCAAGGATTTATGTACAGTGCTCTGACAAGAGCGGAAGATATGGTGGATTTTCATTCCCAAGAATTGAAGGAAGCAAGGTGTTCACACCTATCCGAAAACGTCTGCACGGGTAAGTGGCCGTCCTACGATCCAGTGGGCAATGTAGTCTTTTTGTTTTCACGCAGAAGTTATTGAGAGGACAGAAAAGCTCCCACAGTGGGA
>NW_007034548.1:0-386 GCF_000164805.1 Carlito syrichta
TGTTATACCCTCTTACATTAATTATTTTGTGGAAAAGAGTATTTCCACACTGGGCGCAGTGATTCACGCCTATAATCTCAGTACTCTGGGAGGCGGAGGCTAGAGGATTGCCTGAGCCAACAGGTTCAAGACAAGCCTGGGCAGCATGGTGAGACCTTGTCTCTACAATAAATTAAATGAGCCAGGCGTGGTGGCCCACACCTAGAGTTCCAGCTACTTGGAAGACTGAGGTGGAAAGATTGCCTGAATGTAGGAGGTCAAGGCTGCAGTGACTGAGCAGCATGCTACTGCACTCTAACCTGGGTTACAAAGTGAGACTCTGACAAAAAAAAAAAAATGCAGTCTACTAAAATGTAAAATTATATATATTTTAGATTTCTTATCTT
>NW_007034549.1:0-354 GCF_000164805.1 Carlito syrichta
GTCCTCTGATTTGGGGTCTCACGCTGAGTGCCTCAGCCAGGGTGGACCCGGAGTTCCAGAGCTCCAAAGTTCCAAAGGGCAGGCTCTAGAGAGCGAGAGTGGCGCTGGGACCCAACAGAGGACTTCAGCCAGAAATGGAACCAGCGTCTCTGAGGGGCGGGTGCCCAGAGCCTCCCTGTGTGACCGGCGGCTTGATGCCAGGTGCCCGGGCTGGAGACAATGCAGCCGGGGAGGGATCTGGAGGGGGCTGGGACCGGAGACTTCCACACACGAGTAGAACGGCAGCAGTGGGGGGAGGGGCGCAATATCTGGCCTTGCGTGGGACTGAAGTTCCCGGGCCTGCCCCCAGCGCGG
>NW_007034550.1:0-933 GCF_000164805.1 Carlito syrichta
AGGTAGCTAGTTACTTATGTCAGCTAGCTAAGTCAGCTTGTTAGCTAGTTAGCTAGCTTGTTAAGTCAGCTGACTAGCTAGTTAAGTCAGTTAGTTGTCAACTGGCTAACAAGCTGTTTATCAGGGTAGATATCTAGTTAAGTCAACTGGCTAGCCAGCTGATTAGCTAGTTATATCACCTAGTTAAGTCATCTATTTAAGTTAGCTCACTGGCCATCAGGTAAGCTAGGTAGTTAAGTAGTTAAATAAGCTGGCAAGCCAGCGGGCTATGTAGGTTGGTAATCTGCTAAGTCAGCTGGCTATCCATTAGGCTATCTTGTCATGTCAGCTAGATAAGTCTGCTGGCTATGCAGCTGTGTAGCTAGCTAGTTAATTCCACTGGCTAGCCAGCTGGCTACTTCATTCATTCAGCTATAGAATTCTCTAGGCTCTCTAGGCTCCTGGCTAGTTAGGTAGCTAGGCAATTAAGTCAGCTTGCTAGACAGGTGGGCATCTAGTTAAGTCAGCTAGTTTAGTAGCTGCCTAATCCGCTGGCTAGCTTGTTAAAGCAACTTAAGTCAGTTATTCAGCCAGCTGCCTAGCTAGTTAAAAAGTTAGTTATGTCTGATGGGTAGCCAACTGGCCTACTATTTATTTCAGCTAGTTAAGTCAACTGGCTAGCTAGGTAGCTAGCTAGTTAAGTCAGCTAGATATACCAGCTTAATAGCTAGTTAAATAAGCTAGCTATATGATAGCTAGCTAGGTAGCTATCTAGTTAAATCAGCTAGTTAAGTGAGCTGGACAGCTAGGTAACTAGCTAGTTAAGTCAGCTAGTTAAGTCAGCTGACTAGTTAGTTAAGTCAGTTAGTTAAGTCAGCTGGATTGTCAGTGGCCTAGCAGTACAGCTAGATAGGTAAGTCAGCTGGCTAGCTAGCTGGCTACTTAGTTAAGTCA
>NW_007034551.1:0-639 GCF_000164805.1 Carlito syrichta
CCATCCCAGCATTTTGGGAGGCTGAGGTGAGAGGATGGCCTGAGTCCAGGGCTTTGAGACCAGTCTGGGCAACTTGATGAGACCTCTATAATAAGTCAAAAAATTAGCTGGGCATGGTGGCACACACCTATAGTCTCACCTACTGAGGAGGCTGAGGCAGGAGGATTGCCTGAATGTGACACTGCACTCTAGCCTGGGTGACAGAGGGAGATTCACTCAAACAAAAAAAAGTAACATTCAGGGTAAGAAGATGACTGAACAACATTCCAAGTACCAGGAAGGAAAGCACGACTTAAAAATATTATACAAAGGAGCTGGGCTCAGTGGTTCAGCCTGTAATCCCAGCGTTTGGGAGGCCAAGGTGAGTGGATTGCCTGAGCCTATCGGTTCAAGACCCACCCAGGTCACTTGGCGAGACAATACATCAAAAATTAGCCGGGCTGGTAGCACATGCCTGTAGTTCCAGCTACTTGGAAGGCTGAGGCTGAAGGATCACTGGAACCAGCAGGTCGAGGTTGTGGTGGACATGAGTTTGCTTCTGCACTCCAGTTGGGGCAATGGAGTGAGACTCCAACTCAAATATATATTATGTAAAAGGAAAAGTACATTCAAGTTCAAAGGAACAAGTCAGTATTTTCA
>NW_007034552.1:0-3946 GCF_000164805.1 Carlito syrichta
TGCCAGTCAAGAGATCCACCCATAATCCACACGCCCACATTTAGAAATGTCCTGCTACCTGGGCTGAACCACTGAAAACCTCACATGTATTAATTTATGGATTCTTGAGACTTCTGCCTCCCTAAATTGTGTATAACCAAACTGCAATTCAGCCACTTCAGATTCATGCTCTCAAGGCTTCTGGAGCTGTGTCCCAGGACTGGTCACTCGCATTTTGCCAGATTAAACCGTCTTAAAATATTTTTTAGAGTTTGGCATCTTTCATTAACAAATTGGCACCTGGCAGTGAGTTCCTGGCAGACCTCAAGCCAAGCTTTTTATCAGATGACGTTGATGTTATTTAAAAACATTGATTGGTGCCACCTGGGCCAGGTCCCGGTTTGTGAAAGCAGACTGTGACTAAGTGTATGGAGAAAGTGTAATATACAAATAATGCCACTGTGCAATTACTCTGAATAATAACATAATTACGTGGATGATCATTTTTGAAATTGGTGTGCCGCCTCTCTACAGATCATGAGACTCTTAGCGGCCATGGAAATGGCTCTGCACAGGTCATAAACAGACACCTAAATACTCAGTCAAGATATAAGTCCTAATTATCGCATGAGAGCAATTATTTGTCCGATATCAATCAGTCATTATCCATCTTCCAAAGTCCTGTTTTTCTTTTTAAAAAATGTAGCCATCTCCTCTTCTGCAGGGACACAAATACCTGTTTCCCCAGGCCAAGGGCCATGTGGATGGGGCAAGTGCATTTCTGAGGGTCCTTGTCCGTGGTATCTCTGGGGTCTCTGATCTCAGCACTGACCGGCTACTTTCCTGGTGGTGGCTGGAAGATAAAGTTTCCTGGCACACCAGCACTTTCAGCAGGGTGAGGAGGGTGACCCTGCCCTGAAACCTCAACAAGGATTCTCAGGGCGGCACATGCAGAATCCTCAACAAGGATTCTCAGGGCGGCACATGCAGGGGCTCCTCTAGGGATGGCCCTGATTTCTGTGATAAATCAGCATGAGCCCCACTGCAAGCTTCCCCATGTTTGCTTTAGACTGACTAAAAAGACAAAGCATGGAAGAAGCCATCCTGGGAAGAAGGTTCTGCAAAGAACAGCCCACCCACCTACAGGAAGTTGAGACAAGACTCCCATTAGTTAATGGGGTTGTGGTGCACCTGGGGATGGGGAGAAGCAGCATCTGCCACCATGGTATGCTGCCCCTAGGTTGCTAGACAGCCTTTCTTGCCCCCCATCCCCAGCCTCCCTGCCCCAACACCCTCCAGCCCCACAAGTGCACTGTCTGTAAGGCAGGCATTGGGGTGTGAAGGGCAGGAACAGCAACTAAGGGGCATGTGAGACCCAAGTGTGAGGCTCAGGTCCAAGAGCACAAGATCATGCAGCCATTGTCATGGCTAGAATTGGCTGTTCAGCCTGGCCAAGCACTCGGCACAGCGCCTGTGAATGGGAGAAGTGTTGTCCAGTGAGGTGCCCTTGTTCAGGCTTTTCCCTCGAAACCGCAATTGAGTTCTAAAGGATGCGGATGACCTCTGAAGATCCCTTTGGAGTAAACACTCACTTTGTGTAAAAATGATGGAAATCACATGAGAGGGACCATTCCAGAACCCCCAGCTGTGGGAGTGGCTAGCTATTAAACTCTCATTTTAATGGCCACTTTCCCAAAGAATGATTAGGTGCAATCACTCCAAAATTGCCTGCAAATGACTTAAGGTAGGTAGCATCCTGATGGCACTTCATAGGAGGGGCCATTTCCAAGGACCCCCCCCCACTTCCAGTCACACGCCCTACCCTACCCACACAGGACACCCAGATACCCCCACCAGCTCTGCAGGCAAGGAAGGCCTCCTAGACACTGTCCACTGAGCCATGCCCCAAATCATCTCTCCACCCAACACAACTGAAAGAACCCCCCATTTCCTCATTCATCCATGCACCTATTTACTACTACGTCCAGGGAAATTGACACAGATTAATAAAACAAACAAGTGCATCAAATTGCAGGCCTTCATTGGGTAAAGGAAACCACCATATGCCAGGAGAATGTGTAGCTTTAAAAGTTGATCTAACTGGAGTTAGGTGGTATCTCAGTGTGGTTTTGATTTACATCTCCCTGATGATTAGTGAGGTTGAACATTTCTTCATATGTCTGTTGGCTCCTTGGATGTCTTCCTTTGTGAAGTGTCTGTTCATATCTTTTGCCCATTTTATAATGGGGCTGTTTTTTTTTTTTTTCTTTTCAGCACATTTGAGTTTGTTGTAGATCAAAGATGTTAAGCCTTTGTCTGAACTAGTGTTGGCAAATACTACTACATACACTTGTATGGAAACAAACTTTAAAACCTTAAGGAAATGGAGGATTTTCTGTCATCAAAAAACCTGCCTAGGTTGAAATAAGAAGAAATTGAGACCCTAAATAAACAATAACAATCAAGGAAATTGACTACGTATAATAAGAAAACTACCTACCAAAAAAAAAAAAAAAAGCCCTGGACCAGATGGTTTTCCAGCAGAATTCTACAAGATAATTAAAGAGGAGCTGATACCAATCCTACTGAAAGTATTCCAGGCAATTGAAAAAGATGGAACTCTCCCCAAATCATTCTACAAAGCCAACATCACATTGATACCCAAGCCAGGTAAAGATCCAACAAAGAAAGAGAACTACAGGCCAATATCTTTGATGAACATAGATGCTAAAATTCTCAACAAGATCCTAGCAAACCGGATTCAACAACACATCTCAAAAATCATCCATCATGACCAAGTAGGCTTCATTCCTGGCATGCAAGGCTGGTTCAATATTCGTAAAACCATAAATGTAATTAAATACATCAACAGATGTCAAAACAAAAACCACATGATCATATGATTAGATGCAGAAAAAGCTTTTGATAAAATCCAGCACCCCTTCTTGATAAAAAACCCTCGAACATCTAGGCATACATGGAACATACCTCAAAATAGCATACTCCTAAACGGACAAAAAATGGAACCATTTCCCCTGAAAACTGGAACAAGACAAGGATGCCCACTCTCACCCCTCCTGTTCAATATAGTATTGGAAGCCGTGACTAGAGCAATCAGAGAAGAGAAGGTAATCACGGGTATCCAAATAGGAAAAGAGGAAGTCAAGTTATCTCTCTTTGCAGATGATATGATTGTGTACCTTGAAAACCCAAGAGAATCTGTCAAAATCCTCCTTACACTGATAAAGGCCTTTGGCAAAGTCTCAGGATACAAAATAAATGTGCAAAAGACAATCGCATTTCTTTACACCAATAATAAACAAACAGAAACCCAAATAAAAAACACAATTCCATTCACAATAGCCACAAAAAAAATGAAATACCTTGGCATCTTCCTAACCAGAGACATGAAAGACCTTTACAATGAAAATTACAAAACACTGCTCAAAGAAATCAAAGATGACACAAACAAGTGGAAAAATATCCCATGCTCATGGATTGGAAGAATCAACATTGTGAAGATGTCCATCTTACTTAAGGCAATCTACAAATTCAATGCAATACCCATCAAATTACCAGCAACATTCTTCTCAGACCTAGAAAAAACAATGCAGGAATTCATATGGAAACACAAACGTCCAAGCATAGCCATAACAATCCTCAGCAAAAAAACCAAAGCAGGTGGTATCACATTACCAGACTTTAAACTTCACTATAAAGCTACAATCATCAAAACACCTTGGTATTTGGTATAGGAACAGGCATATAGATCAATGGAATAGAATTGAGATTCCAGAAGCAAAACCTCAATTTCTCAACCAACTCATCTTCGACAAAACCTTCACCACCTACCACTGGGGAGAGGAGAACCTATTCAGTAAATTGTGCTGGGAAAACTGGCTGACCACATGCAGAAGATTGAAACAGGACCCCTATCTATCCCCATGCACAAAGGTAACTCCAAATG